>NW_027414797.1:0-46453 GCF_964106895.1 Numenius arquata
GGGGGGAGGAGGAAGAGGAGGAAAAAAAAAAAATAGGCGAAAAAAAAAAAAAAAAAAAAAAAAAAAGCTAAGCGGTAGAGGGGAGAGAAAAGCCCGGAAAAAAAAAAAAAATAAAATAGAGGGGTGGAGGGGAGCGGGAGGGGGGGGGGGGAGAGGGAAGGAGGAAAGCGGAGAGGAAAGAGCAGGCAGGGGACGGAGGAGGGGGCGGGCTGGCAGGAGCGGAGTTGCCTGGGGAGAATGTGAGCAGGAGGCGCTGGAAATGCTCTCGTTGAAGGTGGCGAGCGGTGCCGAGGGCTCCGGGACTCCCGCGGCCGGTCAGGAGGTAGCCCCGCCGGACGGCAGGAGCCTCCCCAAGCGGGCGGGCTCGGAGGGGCTCGGAGCGCAGCAGCCGGTGGGTGAGTACCGGGGGACCCCCCGCCTTTGTGTGGGGCTGGGAGGAGGGAGGAGGTTGGGGGGGGGGGGGACGGGGGGGACGACGACGACACACGACAGACGGGACACCCCCTTCGGGTAGAGTGGAAGGAGGTTGGAGGGAGGGGGGGGGGGGGGAAGGAGGAGGCGGCGTGTCGTTGTGTGTGTGTGTGTGTGTGTGTCCCCCCCTCCGCTGAAGTTGCGCGGCGAGTTGGTGCCAAATTGCAGGAGTTTAATGGCACTTGGGGCGGGGAGGGGCGTGCGGGGGGTGGGGGGGGGGGGGTGGGGGGGAGACCGGGGCGAGCCCCCCCAACGCGTTGGGGGTATGCGATCTCCACGAGTTCGGCCGCCTCCCCCTGGCCGGCCCCCGTCGCCGTGTGCCCCCCCCCCCCACCATGTCCCCCCCCCCCTCCGCGCCGTCTCCCCCCCCACCCCCCCCCACCCCCTTTCCCCGTTGAGTGACAGCTGTCAGAGCCGGCTCCCTCCGCTAGAAGGCAGGCCGAGCGTGTCAACAACGTTTGGGGTTCGCCGGGGGACGTAGGGGGGGGCCCCCCCGGGGCTGAGCATCCCACACTCCCCCCCCCTTCCCCTGGCAGCCGGGACCCCAAGGGAGCTGCAGGCTGGCCCGCGGGGGGCAGCCCGGGAGGCGGAGGCGGGGGGGGGGGGGGCGGTGTGGGGGTTGGGGGGGTGTATGTGTGTGTGTGTGGGGGGGTGTTATGTGTGTGGGGGTGGGGGGGGGCTCGCCCCAGCCCCGCCGGCGAAGTTGCGTGGTTGCGCGGGGCTCGGCGAGCGGTTGTCGCTTCGGTGCCTGTCATCCCCCCTCTGATTTGTTTTTATCGATCAGCTGATTTAAATCCACCACCACCCCCCCCCCGCCCCCCCCACCCGCCACCACCACCACACACACACTCACACACACACACACACACACACACCCGACGCGGCCCCTCGGTGCTTGCACGGCCATGGGGACAGCGGGGGACCGGTGGCTTTAGCGGCGGGGGGGGGGGTGAGGGGGGGCTGGAGTCACCCCAGGGGGGTCACGCTAACGCCAGACCCTCTGCCCACCCCGGGGACGTGTTTGGTGTCCCCAAGGCTGGGGCAGGTGGAGAGACACCTGGGTCCCTGCTTGTTTACTACGTGCCGGGGCTGGGGGGGGGGGGACGGGGACACACGACGTGGCCCCAGCCGCGACCGGGTGGCCTCGTGCATCCAGCCCCTCGGCCCGTGGTTGCCAGAATCGGCCACCGAAAGCCACGGGCTGAGCTCATTGTGTGCCGCCGTGAGCCCCGGCGCGCTGTGGAGTCGCTCCAGATTTATCCTGGCGTGACAGAGAGCAGAAGCGAACCCCCCGGGGGGACGGGCACCCATCCTGCCCGCTCCCTTTCCACCCAGGCGCCGGCGGGCGCTGGGGGCGCGCGGTCCGAATCGGGGGCCCCCTACCACCTCCCACCCCCCCCACCCCCCCCTTCCCCAAGGCCTTTCCCCCCCCCCCCTCTCTCCCTTTCCTTGCCCCCCCCCCCCAGGTGTCCCCTTACACTGGTTTCTCCTGCTGGGCTGAGGAATTTGCAGGGGAGGGTGGTGGTGGTGGTGGTGGTGGTGGGGAAGGGGGGCGGTGGGGGGGGGGGGGGAAGAGGAGGGCGGGGGGGCCGTGTGTGTGTGTTGGGGGGGGGGGGGGGGGTTGGAGAAGGGATGGCGCGACGCCAAATTCCGCTCTGCCATGTCTCTGTAACCTGAATAGGCCAACTCCATCCCCGGTGCGAGTCCCCCGGGGGCTCCGCCGCGCTCCGATGCAGTCAGGCGGGAGGTGGCCACGTCCGTCCCCCCCCCCTTCCTTCCCCCGTCCGTCACCCCCCGTCCCCCATCGTCGTCCCCCCCACACACACACACACACACCGGCCCCGTCCTTCCCACCACCAACCCCGTGAACCACAGTCCGGTTCCCTCCCTCCCTCCCTCCCACCGTCCGGTGAGCGGACGCCGGCCGGAGCCACCGCGCACCCGGCCAAAGCCACCGCGTACCCGCTGGGAACCCACCCGGCAGGAGGTAGAGATGCCCGGGATTTATTTTTTTTTGGGGGGGGGGGTTGGGTGGGGTGGGGGGGAGCGGAATGGGGGAGAGGCGAAAGGTTGGCACCGTGACGGGGACGGGGTGGCCAAGGACAGACGCGCCGGGAGCGGGGCGGCCGGCGGCGGAGGAGAAGCGATGGAAGCCCATGGAAGGTTACGGGAAGCCTTGGGGGGGGGGGGGGGCGGGAGAGAAGTGGGGGGGGGGGCCGGCGCTTGCCCTGGCCTCCTTAGAGGAGGCAGCAGAGACCCGGGGCGGGCTATTTCTGCTGAGATCCCGAGGAAAGCTCTGGGAGAATTGTGGGCTTCTATAAATAGTGTGTGTCAGCCGAGTGGAAACAGGGCCTTGAAATGCTCCTGCTATTCTCCCGAGTGCTTGGAACCAGCTCTTGGTAAACAGGGCAGCGGTGGGGAGGGCTGTTTCCTTCTTCCGGGCTCGTTAACGGGAGCTTGGATGGAGGGGGGGGGGGGGGGAGAAGAGTGGGAGGGATGGCGGAGAGGTGGGGGGGGGAATTTTTGCCTGGCAATAGGGCAGGGTTCTCCCCCCCACCCCACCACCACCACCACCACCACCACCGCCACCACCGCTGCCGCCCCCCGGGGCTGGCCGGCTGGATGCTGGGCTGTGGCCGGGCTGCCCGGATGCGGGATGGCCCCTGAATGCGTCGCAGATGTGGGGTGGGTGTGGGTGTGTGTCTCTGTGTGTGTGTGTGTGTGTGTACCCCCCCTGCCTTTTCTCGCCGTCCCCTCCCCAGCCCCGCCACCCGCCAAACTTCGGGGCTGGGATGCTCCGTCCGGCTGCGGTTCCTCGGGGATGGGGTGCAAGGGTTGGGCTGGCCGGGGGATGCTCTGCTGGCCCCCTCCTCCCGCCGGTAATGGGAGGGGGGGGGTGGGGGTGTCACAGCGTGGTTCCCCCTCTCCCCACCGTGTGTCCGTCCGTCTGTCCAGGCTGGAGTCGTTCCTGCTTTGCCTCGGGGACACCCGCTGAGCGGTGCCTTGGCCCAGTGCACGTGCTGGTGGGCAGGTATTGGGTCCCGTGGGACCTTCCCCGGGCTCTTTGGGGACCCCCTCCCGTGTTTGCACGCCGAGGGGACGTGGTGACGTGCGCCGTGGGTCTTTGCTTGGCTCCGGGGTGCACCCCGAAGGTCCCACCATCGCGGGTTGAGCGTTGCGGCTTCGCACGAGGAAACCCGGCGTCGCGCGTGGCGTCGCCTCCCTTCGCACCCGCGCCCCGACGGCCACCCCTGCGCTGCAAACGCTGGCGCGAAAAATGATAATTACCCTTTTTTTTTTCCTTCAAAATAACAGAGGGGAATCAAACAGGGTGCCGCTACGGTGCCCACCGGGAGTTTTTAAGGCGATGTCTGGTGAGAGGTGCCCCGCGCGCTGGCCGGGGTTGGGGGCGCAGTTTGGCGATGGCAAAGCCGAGCGGCCGGCGATTTGTGGGGGTGTCGCGGCGCTGGGGAGCTCGCCCTGGCCCCGTGGGCTGCCTGACCCGGGCGAGGGCTGGGGCGCTCGGTGCCGGCGCAGCGGAGCGTGCCGCTCCGTGTGGGCGGGAAGGGGCGAGCGAGCACCAGTCCGGTTTTATTATTATTATTTTTTTTCTTTCCTTGTTGGTTTTTTTTTTTTCCCTTTCTTTCCCTTTTTTTAATCCCTTTTTTTTTCTTTCTTTCTTTTGGGTTTTTTTTTTCTTCTTTCTTTTTTTTCTTTCTTTCTTTCTTTTTCCCTTCTTTTTTTCCCTTCTTTTTTTCCCTTCTTTTTTTCCCTTCTTTTTTTCCCTTCTTTTTTTCCCTTTTTTTTTTCCCTTCTCTTTTCCCTTCCTTTTTTCCCTTCTTTTTTTTCCTTCTTTCTTCCCTTCTTTCTTCCCTTCTTCTTTTTTCCTTCTTCTTTTTTCCTTCTTCTTTTTTCCTTCTTCTTTTTTCCTTCTTCTTTTTTCCTTCTTCTTTTTTCCTTCTTCCTTCTTTTTTCCTTCTTCCTTCTTCTTTTTTCCTCCTTCCTTCTTCTTTTTTCCTTTTTCCTTCTTCTTTTTTCCTTCTTTTTTTTTTCCTCTTTTATATTTTTTTTTTTTCCCCTCTTCTTTTTCTTCTTCTTTTTTTTTTTTTTTTTTTTCCCTCCCTCCCTCCTCTGTGGGTTGAGCGTTGGGGCGACAGACAGGGAAAGTCTGAGCAATGGTTCTCCGCGCTGGTGCTGTCTTCAATCACCGCGTCCCAGAATCCCTCGCTCTGGGCCTTCTAGGCACAAGGGCTTACAGCGAAAATCGGCAGCTGCAGCTGCGAGTGAAAGCACAAGAGCCCCGGCTGGGTCTTTGGCATCGGCAGGAGAGCAAAAAAAAAAAAGCTGGGGGAGGCGAGGAGGGAAAAGGAGGCGGTGGTTGTAGGGGGGGGAAAGGTTGGTTGGAAGTAGGGGGGGGGGGAAAGGGGGGGGGGAAAATGTGCCCTGTGGTTTTTGGTTTTTTTTTTTTTCCAGCCTTTGCCACCGAAGGGTTGTGTTTCAGAGCATCGGTTCCCGGGCGCGAGAAGAGGCGGGAGGGGGGAAAAAGGAGGGAGGGAGGGAGGGAGGGAAACCGGGGGGGGTGCAGAGCGATGCCTCCGGGGAGCTCATTAAAATCTGTCGGCTCCCCCCTTTTTCACCGGCCGAGGGAGGCTGGAAAACGGAGGGGAAGGAGGGAGGGAACGTGCTGGGAAGGAACGTGCCTGGAAACCGGCTGCCCGGTGGGGACAGTTGCCGGCCCAGGCAGGAACGTTGCCCGTGGGCTCACCTGTCGGAGCACGCAGGGTGCCTTCGTGCCAGCGGGGCCGTGACAAGGGCGGGCTACGCCGGGGACTCCCTCTGCGGCAAGGCCAAGTGTGTCGTGTGTGTCCCCCCCACCCCGGGGACAGCGAGCTGGGCTGGGAGGTGTGATGAGCTGCTGTGGTGCAGGGGATGGGTTGGGGGCTGAGGTGCAGGGAATGGGGGTGCAGGGGGTCAGCGGGGTGCAGGGATGGGGGTGTAGGGGGTCAGCGGGGTGCAGGGAGGCAGGAGGGGGGGTCTGCGGGAGGTGTCAGCACACACGCAGGCAGGGTTTGGTGTGTGGTGATGGAGCCGGGGGGGGAGTGAAGGTGGCTCCGGGCAGGTGCTGGCAGGGGACACGCCACCGTGGCGAAAGCTCCTTCAGTGAAGGGGATGGGGACAGACAGCAGCGGGGACACCCCCCCCCCCCTTTCCCTGTGCTGAAGCCCACCCCATGGAGGCGGGCGAGCGGCGATGGAGCCTGGCCTGGCGCGGTGTGGGGAGATGGCGGGGGGTGGTGGTGGGGGGGGGCGGAAAGCGGCGAAATGTGGTATTGATCCTCTCGGAGGGAGAGCAAAAGCAGTTCTGGCATCTGCCGGCTCCAACCTCTGCCCTCCCCGCCGCTAAACGAGCTCCAGGCGGGAGGGAGCAGCGTCTCATCCCAACCCCATCCCAAATCCCATCCCATCCCATCCCATCCCATCCCATCCCATCCCATCCCATCCTGCTGCCGCCGCCGCCCCCGGGGCCCCGAGCCCCGCGCACGCTCTTCGCCTCCTGCTGACTTCAGCGCATCGGCTTGGGCTCGGCGCCTGTAACATTCCTCGCAAAACCTGGGCCTAAAATATCTGGAGGAGGACGGAGCGCCTTGGGCGAGGGAGACGAGCTCTTCAGCTGCGGGAAAGAGGGAGGCTGCTGGGCTGGAGGCGAGGGGGCCGCCCCTCTCCCCCCGCCGGCTGCCGGCCCCCCGCCCCGGGAATTCGCCGGGAATAAATCTCAGCCGGTGGCTGGGTTTGGGATGGATGCGCCCCCGGCAGAAGCAGGGGCAGGAGGGGAGCGCGGCACCCCGTGCATCGCTGGATGAGTGACGCGGGGAGCAGGGTGGCGTGGGGAGCGTGGTGGCAGGGAGCGTGGTGGCATGGTGTGGGGAGCGTGGTGGCAGGAGAGATGGGGGCTGGCAGGAGAGCGGGGTGGCATGGGGAGCAGGGTGCCACGGGAGCAGGATGGCAGGGAGCTGGGTGGCATGGTTTGGGGAAGAGGATGATAGGGTGGCATGGGGAGCAAGGTGGCAGGGAGCTGGGTGGGATGGCATGGGGAACGGGGTGACAGGGTGGCATGGGGAGCAAGGTGGCAGGGAGCATGGTGTCAGGAGAGCAGGGTGTCAGAGAGCTGGGTGGCATGGTTTGGGGAAGAGAATGACAGGGTGGCATGGGGAGCAAGGTGGCAGGAGAGCAGGGTGGCAGGAGAGCAGGGTGACAGGGAGCAAGGTGGCATGGGGAGCAGGATGGCAGGGAGCTGGGTGGGATGGCGGCATGGGGAACAGGGTGACAGGGTGGCAGGAGAGCAGGGTAACAGGGAGCTGGGTGGCATGGTTTGGGGAAGAGGATGACAGGGTGGCATGAGGAGTACGGTGGCATGAGAGATGGGTGGCAGGAGAGCAGGGTGGCATGGGGAGCAGGGTGACAGAGTGGCAGGGTGGCATGGACCAAGGTAGCAGGGAGCGGGGTGTCAGAATGGTACGGGGAGCAGGGTGACAGGGAGCAGGGTAGCAGAGTGGCGGGGTGGCACGGACTAAGGTAGCAGGGAGCAGGGTGGCAGAGTGGGACGGGGAGCAGGGTGACAGCGGGGTGGCGTGAGAGATGGATGGCATTGAGCAGGGTGGCATGGCGTGGGGAGCAGGGAGACAGGGTGGCATGGGGAGTGGGGTGGCAGGAGAGCGGGGCGGCACGGGGAGCATGGTGGCAGGAACCGGGGTGGCAGAGTGGCACGGGGAGCGTGGTGGCATTGATTGGGGTGGCATGAGCGTGGGGTGGCAGGGAGCGAGCTGGGGCTGGGTGGCTGAGGAGGGACAATAAATGCTGAGAGGGAGGCGCTAGGCGGGAGCTGTGTGAGAACCAGTTTGCGAGGTCCAGATTGGCAGCAGATCCTGAACCAGGAGGAGCTGAGCATCCATACGGCCCCTGCCGAGATCAGACGAGACGACAGCGACTGGGTTTGGGGGAAGAAATTGGAGGCGGGGGAAGCTTTTTTGCTGAAATGAAATTTGAACCCCAAAGTGGGAGGGAAGTGGAGGTGGGGGGCACGGCTCTCTCCACATGGTTATTACTGCTGTTTTCCACCCAGCTGAAAGGAGAATGTAGCTTAATATGGACCCGCGGGGAGGAGAAGCGATCGGGAACGGGGATTTGTCAGGAGGGAGCTGGGAAACAGCGAGAGAGACGTAGAGGTGAGAGTGGCCAGGGCATTGCCCAGGGAGGTGTTTGCAGCCCGGCAGGAGAGGACGGAGCCGGGCTGGAACAAGGCGCTATTGTTCTTGGCGAGCGGGGGGCCAACCCGCAGCCCCCCCAGACCCACAGAAGCCTGGCGGAGCCGGCGCGGAAGGTTTTTGGGACCGGTTTTCCCCGTCGGATTGTTGGCTGGGGAGTGGGAAGAGGGGACGGCGTTGGGGTACGCCAAAGGGACCGGCCAAAACGCTTCGGGGGAGATGAGGGGATGGGTTGGGGGGGTGATGGCAGGTGAGGTGGGGAGAGGACAGGGACGAGCCGGGGGAGTTTCGGATCAGCGAGCGGGAAGGGGGGGGATGGCGGAGTGGGGGCTCGGTGGCTGGGGGACGGCGTGGGGACGGGGCTGTGCGAGTGGCCATGGCTCAAAGTCGGGTGTCCCTCGGCTGGCAGGCGCGGTGGCTCCTCCTCGACGCATGCGTGGGGCTGGGGAGGGTGAACCAGAGGGGCTTGGTGGCCTGGGGACCCCTGTCACCCCATGGTCCGGGTCCTGCTGCGATCCCCTCTTGGCTGTTGGCATCTCTTCGGTATCCCGTCACCGCCATCCCGCGTGTCCCCTCGGTCCCTCGCCCCAGCGCCTGCCATCGTCACCCTCGGCACACCGTCGCTGCCATCGGCGTCTTGCTTTCTGCCCCCAGCACCGGGCACAGAGGTGTTGGCAAGGGCAGTGGCCCCGTCCCGCTGCCGGCATCACCCGCCACGTTGTCACAGCCGCCGGCTGTCCCCTGGGCCACGCTGCTGCTTGGGGACACCCCAGGGTGCCGGAGAGTGGGAGCGCAGGGGACCGTCGAGGGGCGTAGGGGCTGGAGGAGGAAGGGAAGGAGGAGGAAGAGGAGGAGGAGGAGGAGGAGGAGGAGGGAGAGACACGAGGCCCCGTAGGGTCTGGGGGCTGTGGCCAGGGAGGGGGTGGCAAGGCAGGGACCAGCCTTTGCGTGGCTCGGGGCGAAGCTGAGCTTGTCCCCTCCCTGAGCTCCCTGTGCTGTGGCCGGGGGCCAGCGTTGGCCCCCCCCCCCAACCCAGCTGGAAAGGAGAGAAACCCCCCCAAGTGCAGCCCTGGCATTTTCTCCCCATCCCTGCCCCCCCTCCCCCCCAAGTTCCCACCTCTCTGATGCTTCAAACACAGCGATGCCCTAAAGGCAGCAGAAGCACCTTAGCAAGTGCACACTAAATATTTGAACACGCATGGGTGGCTTCAGGTTCGCTGCTGCTCTCACCCTTCCCCATCCCCTTCCCTTCCCCCCCCCCCCCCCCCCCTGCCCTCTGGAGCCCCTAAATTTGGGGGCGGGAGGGTATACCCGCGAGGGGGGGCTTCTCTCCTCCAGGACAGGGGTGTAATATTTGCTTAGGGGCTCTTACTCTGGATTATTCCGGCTGCTCCAACCCAACCAGCGCGATGCTCGGCATCGCCGTGCCACCCCGGGGTGGGGGGGTGGGATGTCACTCTGTGTGTCCCCCCCCCTGACCTCCAGCCTACCCACTGCCAGCCCCGGCCGCACATGGTGGTACCACCGCACGACGCCTCCATCCTCCCCATCCTTCATCCCCCCTGCGCCCTTCCCCTCCTCTTCCTCCGAGCCTCAGCACCCGGGTGCCCATCGGGGCCGGGCTGAGGCGTGGGGTGTTGGGGGGGGGGGGGGGAACCAGCGTTCCCCTCCCCTCCCCGGCATTCCTCGGGAGTGAAACACAAGAGCTGGCAGGGCACTCCTGCTTTCTCTGGCCTCCGCTCCTCCGGTGCCTGAACAAAGCCCTCCTGCCTCTCCCGGGAACCCAGGGTTGGAAAGAGGAGAGGCGGCTGGTGCTGCGTGGCAAAGCGAAATGTCCTCCTCCAGCCTGTTTTTGGGGTTGTTTTTTTTTTGGGGGGGGACACAGGCTGGGCACGGTCCCCGCGGTCCCCACGGGGGGCAGCTCCGGACGGGGGGGGTACCCCCCCCCGTCCGGAGCTGCCCCCCGTGGGGACCGCGGGGACCGTGCCCACCCTGTGGCATCCTCCCCAGCCTTGGAGATGCCGGAGGGCTGGCCGCTGGCCCTTGGCTGGGCTTTGCGTCCCCGCCATCTCGCTGCCATCATATTGCTATGGAAACTGAGCCCCGCAGAGGACCGGTTCAAACCCCAGTTTGGCCCCAGTTTGGTCCCGGCTCTGGGCTACAATCCATCCCCGGCCGTACAGTTCGGTGTAGCCGGACCAGCTTTACCCCTTCATCCCGGGATGCTCCATCCCAGAGGGACCGTACGCTCCGGTTGCCTTCCCAAACTCCGACACCCCCACCACCACCACCACCCCCACCTTCCCCTTTGCAGAACAAAGCCCCCCCCCCACCTTCTCCTTCCCCAACCGCCCCCGGTGAAACAGGCCCCTGTCGGAGCGCAGTCCCCGACAGCGAAGGTTATTTTAATGGATGCATTACTTTAAACGAACCCTCCGCCATCTGTTCCACCCCCTAATTACGCATGCAAAAAAAAAAAAAAAAAAGCAAAAAAAAAAAAAAAAAGCCTATCTCACAGCCAGCGCAGGAGAAAGTAAAGATATAAGTGATTTAAATGCATGTATCCGCAGCTCCGCCGGCAGCTGGGCTGGGCTGCGCTCCTCGCCTTCCTCCCGGCTGCCTCCTGGCGAGCCGGGCAAGTTGCGGGCAAGCTGCAGGCAAGCGGGCAAGAAGGATGGTTCTCCTGGGTGTCCCGCACCTCGGGGATGGTGGCCCGTGCTGCCGGCCGGTGGGTGCAGGACTGTGAATGTGGTGTCCCCCCCACCCCTTCTCTTCTCTTTGCCTCTCTCTGCCACCACCACCACCACCACCACCACCACCACCCCCCCCCCCGAAGGTTAGCTCTGCCCGCCGGCTGCCAGCCTCGGCGTGGTGGCGGCTGAGCCTTCAAAGCGTGGGGACATGCCGGCGTCCCCGGGCTGCCGCGGTGCATGGCGGGGGTTTGAGGAGGGGGGGGTGGGTGTTGAGGGGGGGAGCACCCCCCGGTTTGGCCGGGCTCCTCGCCCTGACGCTGTTTGGTGGCTGCTCGCGTGGGCAAGGTGGGGGGGGGGGGGTCCCGCGGTGCTGGCTCTGGGTGTGCGCAGCCCCCGGGTGCTGGGAGGAGAGGGTGGCAGGACTCTGCCCCCCAGGCTGTGCTCAGGGATGCGGGGGGAGCTGTTTCCCAAGCAGCATTTCCACGAGCCGTCCCAAAATCCAGGGACCCCGCACTCCCGTTGTCCCCAGGACAATGCTTGACCCTGAGGTTCTGTCCCTCGGGGCTGCGGAGGCTGAGAGCGGAGTTGGGGGGGTCTGAATAAGCTCCCCCCGGGGAGTCAGAACCCGTAGGTGTTTGAAAAACCCCATTTTTAAGTCATCCTCCCGGTTTGGGGGTGTCCCAGCTGTGGCAGGAGGGTGACACCGTGCTGGCACTGTGGTGCAGGGGGGCTCAGTGCAGCCACCATCCCCGGGGCTGCCCCAGCGTGACTCAGTTTCCCCCCTCCCCACTGCAACCACCCAATTTCTTCCCATGCCACCCCGCCGGGGGGGCCGGGCCGGGTGACCAGCGTGCTTTTAGGTGACCCCACGGTGGTCAACGCAGGACCGCGACAACCATAGCAGAGCCACCGCCTGGCGCCGGAGCCGACGGCGGTCCTGGGTGTCAGCGTGTCCGTCCCCCCCCCCCCCCCGCCTTTCCCCTCCATCTCCCTTTTTCTCCGTGCCTGACTGCAGCAGATGCGCCAGCTCTGCAGGAAGAGGGAATTAAGTTGGGCTGGAGGAATTTTAAAGATTGCTGCAGGCCTGAGGGTCTTAGATCCCCCCGCGGAGATGGGCAGTCATGCAGAATTAATCCTATCGGCAGCCTGGCTCGGCTTCAGCCGGTGCAGAGCTCCAGGAGAGCGCGAGGGGAGCGCGGGGGGCGATGCTGGGGGCGGCTGAGCGAGCCCCGGCGCCTCTCGGCGTCGATGGGAAATTAATAATGAAAAATTAAAAGCCCCAACTCAGCTTTTCCCTCCCTCCTCCCCCCCCCACCTCTCCCCCTACCTCTCCCCAGCCCGGAGGTGGGACTCGTAGAGGAGGAGGGGGGGGGGGGGGGCAGGAGGAGGAGGAGGAGGAGGAGGAAGAGGGAGGATTCGGCAAAGCTTAAGGAAAAACCTGTTTGCCGTAGCAAAGGGAGCCCGGTGGTGGGAGAAAAGGCCGGGGCCGCATCCTGCTCTTTGGGAACGCTGCTGTGGCTCTGCCCTGTGCCACCCGGGGGGGCGCTGGCTGAGTCTTTAGGTGGGGGGGACCCCTTTGCTGCCATCACCCAAACCCATCTGCAGCGGGTTCATGCGGTGGCAGGAGGGTGCCGCGCCGGCGCGGGGGGACGTGGGGACGGCACCGGACCATCCCTACGTGCTGCAGCAGCCGCACGGCCACGTCCGAGGGGATGCCAGGGTGGCATCTGAGCGTCCCTTGGCTCTGCCAGCCCCACGGGCAGCCTCGTCCCCGTTGTCCCTCCTGGCCGCCGGGGCTGCGGTGCCACCGTGCCAGCGGGCTCGGTGGCTGCGTGACGCCGGGCAGGGTGGCCCGCGAGGGTTCTGCAGCTGCTGCCGAGCCCTCTGCTCCTCCGGTTTATAAATAATGCAGCACCGAGGCGTGTTGGCAGCGCCGCGCACACGCCTGCAGCCCCGGCGCGGCGTCGGGGGCGAGCGGCGGGTGCTGTCACCCCGTCTGGGTGACACCAAGCCACGCCATCCCGGCAGGGAGGTGGCAAACCCCAGTGTCCCCGCACCCCCTTTGCTCCCCACGCCGTGTCCCCCAGCCCTGCATGTCCCGGGGCCGGGGGGGGGGGTGGTGGTGGGTGGCAGGTGCCCACGGTGACCCCACGCGCGGGGACGTCCCCGCGCCTCGTGGCGGTGGCGCCAATGGCGGCGCGCAGCTTGCACGGTTGCCATGGCGATGTGCCGGGCGCTAACGAACCCGAGTAAACATTAACGAGGGAGAGCCCCACGCGGGGTGGGTGGGAGGGTGGGGGGGGCTGCGGCGCTCAGGCCTGGGGACCCAGGCGTCCTGCGGGGCCAGGTGGTGGGGTGGGGGTCACGAGCCCCTCTGTGTATCTTAGGGTGCAGCCGGGAGCATCGCCCCGGACACCTGGGTCCCCTCTCGGCACTACGTGAGGCTGTGGTTTAATGGCCAAACTGGGAGCTGTGGGTGCTGGGACAGAGCAGGATGCCGGTGTCTCCTTTCCCTTGGGGACACCCATGGTGGGAAGGTCCTGACCCCCAAGGACCCTTGGGGTCCCGTCCCCTCTCTTCACAGACACCGGCGCAGTGCGTGGTGCTCTCCATCACCGGCCACCGTCACCCTCTCGGTGCAGCACCCATGGGTGCAGGCGTGGTGGGGGCGATGCAGCAGTGGCCAGGTGTCCCCCGAGGGTGGCGGGAGGCTCGGGGGGCTCCTGGCAGCAGTCGCCACGTGGCCCTGCCACCGCTGCTGCCTGCAGTTGTCACCGTGACTCAACTCACCGCGTCCCTCCCTTTCCCCCGGCCGCGCCGGCACGGAGACCCCCACCACGGCTGGGGTGGGGGTCAGGGTGGGGGTCAGGGTGGGGGTCAGCCCTCCACACCAGCAGCCCCGCTGTGCCCGAGGCCCCCTCCGTGGCTGCTTTAATGGCGCTGCAGCTCATTAAACGGAGGTGCAGGTGCCCTGGGTACCTTCCTCCTCCCGGAGGGCTCTTAATGAGCGGCTGCTAACGAGCGCCTGCGCTCCCCGCTCACCTCCCCAGCCCCGGGAAGAGGCTGATTGGCGAGCAGGCACCCGGGAGCAATGCTCGGGCTCCTTTCGGGGGCTTTAAGGGGTCGAGTGACCCCCCCCCGTCCGCTGCCGCTTTGCCACGCCGCCGACGTGGCCTTTGCACGGTGCACGAGGGTCCCATGTCACCGTCACCGCGATGGAGCGGGATGGTCCCCCAGGTGCCAGGGAGCGTCGATGGCTCTCTCAGCCCTGGTAGCCCTGTTGGCTACCAGCCCAAAGGTTGGTAGCCAACAGCACGGCAGCTCCCTGCCTGCAGCCTGCCTGCAGCCTGCCTGTTTTTGCAGCAGAGCGCCGTACCTGGGGAGAGGGCTGAGGGCTGTCACCGTCCTTCCAGGCGGGCGCGGAGGTGGCAGCGCCGCGTCCCTCCCTGGCGCAGGGCTGCTGCGGGATGTGCGTCATGGGCACCTGGTGCCTCGTGCCTCAGTTTCCCCTCCTGGGGACACAGGGCCCTGGGGACAGACACCGGAGCTGGGCGGGGACGTGGGTTGAGGCTCGTGTTTGTCCCCCCCAGCCCTATTTTTGTCCCTGTAGTCACATCGTGCGAAGCCACCTGACCCCTGGGAAGCTGCCCTTGGGTCTGTCTGGGGGAGGGGGGGGCTCAGTTGAGGGTCTGTGCCTCCCCTGCACCCCAAAAATAACCCACTGACACTGGTGAAGTGCAGGGGTGCAGGTCTGTGGGCTCCCCGGAGGAGGTGGGATGGGGGCTTCCTGGCTGGGGGGGGGCCTTAGGCTTGTCCCCCCTCCCCTGGGGGCTGCAGTTGGGGACAGCCCATCCCGCACAGAGCCTTCGACCCGCTCCGGGGCCGGGTCCCCCAGCTCCCTGCCGAAGGGAGCCCTAATCCTCCGTGACACGGTGCCCAGCTCCGCGGTGGCTAATTGCAGTGTCCCCAGCTGAGGATTACGGTTTAAAGCGGGGAAGGAACAGCGGGAGCAGATGAGCTCCTGAGCAACAAAGCTCCCGTTTCCCTGCAAAGCGACTTTTATTAGGGGTATAATTAAAAGCTGACAGGAGGGGAAAATCACGGGGATGGTCGGGGCGAGGGATGAAGCCACCCGAAGGTCCCCGTGCCCCCCCCACCCCGAGCATCCGACCCGCCAGCCCCCCGGCTCCGACCGCAGTGTTTCTGGCAGGGCAGGAGGCAGCGAGGTGCTGGGCTGGCGGAGGAAATCCAAACTCGGCCCCTATGAAAGGGGCTTTGTGTGCCCGGGAAGGAGCAGCCCTCCTCCTTTTTCTCCTCCTCCTCCTCCTCCCTGGCCGTGGGGCCGCTTTCCTGCCCGGGGGTGGCCTCGCCGTGGGTGCCAGGGGGAAACTGAGGCATGGGACAGCACGGCAGCCCCGTGGCCTCCTGTCCTGCTTGGTGTCCCGCAAGGGCTTTTCTCCATTGCTTACACCCGTGGCATTGGCAGGGCCCACACGCTGCGGGTGAACTGGTCCCTGGGGGCGTGCTGGGCTCCCCTATGGGGCCTGCAAGGTCCCTGGTTGGGTCCTCCCCACCGGGGCTGGCCAAGGCTCTGGGGGCTGTGGGGACAGAGGGACGTCACGGGGACGGAGGGACATTTTCCCGTGCCCTCTTCATGCCAGCATGATTGCCCTTTCCCCAGTGCCGCCGCCTGCCTCAGTTTCCCTTTCCCCCCTTGTGAGTGCCGTGGCTGCCGTCCAGCATGGAGGGACCCCAGATTGCCATGGCGGGGGGGGGGGGTTCAAGCCACATCGGTGACCCCGGTTGCCACCATGGACGTGGCCGAGGTCCCCTGGGAAGGGGGGGGGCACCCTTCCAGCACCCGGTATTTTGCACATCCCTGGGCAGAAGGTCTCAGGAACGTCCCTCCTGTGCCGCTCGGGTCCCATTGCAGGGAGGAGGGTGGGTGCAGGCAGGGCCCCCCCCCCCCCGCCCCAAGGCTGGGTGCTGCCTTGCCCTGGCCCCAGCCCCGGCGGGCGGTGGGGGGGCTTGTTCTCCGCCTGGACAGGAAGACGAATGAATTCCATTACGGGATCGCGATTTTATTCCACGTGTCAGGGAGCCTGAGATTAACTTGCTCACCAGGCTGTGACAAACCCAGACACCCGTGTGCACGCTCTCGGGCGCGGGGGCTTCGCACGCTCGCCGGGCACGGGGCCGCCTGAGACCCCCGCCGTGCCCCCTAGGGCTGTGCCCGTCCCTGCTGCTGCCCTCTCGGCACCTGGGGAGGGTGGCACCGGGCAAGGCGCTGCCACCGTGCTGTCCCCTGTCCTAGAGGTCCTTCGGCCACCCGAGGATGCTGGTCTTGCCGCCGGGCGAGGGGTGAAGCATCCTCCCGGTACAGCTCCCCTGCAGCCCGGCACTACGCCGGGAGGGCACGTGCTGCCAACAAATGGGCTGGGAGGAAGGTGGGAAGGGGGACATGGAGGTCTAGGGGGAGGTTGGGGGACGCTGGCAGTGCTGGGGACACGGACAAGGCCAGTAGACACCGCTCTCGTCTCACCCCAGCTGAGCAGTTGCCCTCCCCGGGAGAACACATCGGGGTCGCGCATCCGTGTCGGGGTCGCGCATCCGTATCGGGGCCGTACATCTGTGTCGGGGCTGTGCATCCGCGTGCTCGGAGCCGTGCCGTGCCGTGCCGTGCCGTGCCATGCCATGCCATGCCGTGGGGCCGGCTGCTCTCCCCTCGCCGCCCCCCCCACCCCACCCCCCTCCGCGGGTGCAGGCAGCTGGCTCTGTTTGCTGGAGGCTTTGCGCATTCCAGTTCGTGGGTCACTCGCCTTCGAAACCTCTCCGGGGACGGAGGCAGTTGGGAGCAGTAACAAACAACCCAAGGGCTCCGATGACGCCCGCGCCCGGCGCTGCCTGCCAGCACCGGGGAGGGGGCGGGGGGGGGGAGGGGGGGGAAGGATGGGGACAGGACCTGGGGGACAGCCCCCCGCTCCCCTGGGGTGCGGAGAGGGGGGTTAGAGTGGTGCTGGGAGGTCCCAGTAAAAATAACTGGGGAGGAGGGACAAGCCGAGCGTGGGAGTGACTGTTTTTGGGGGCGCGCGGGAGGGATGCTGCGGTCCCCCCCTGCTTAAGGGGCGTCGGGGCTGGGCTGCTGGCAGCGGGGCATCGGTCGGGATCCACATGGAGGGAGCCGGGGGGAGTGGGGGGGCACGGCGCAGACAAGAGCTTGGGGTGGCCAGGCTGGGGCTTGCTCGGGGCTGGTTAATGTGTCCTGGAATGTGTGTTGGAGCCGTCCCGGGGAGATCAAGGGTCCGGCGGAGCGGCGGGAGCGCGGTGTGGCTTCGGGGGGCTGTGGGGCGGCGCAGGGAAGGTCAGCCTTGGCCAGATGCAGCCACTCCACCCTCCTCCAGTGCTTTGCACATTAATGCAAATGCACTGGCCTGAGTGGTTCATTAGCAGCATGTGGAATGGAATAATGCATCCGCATCCCATTAGCCTAATGAAAAAAAGGGAGCCGGCACCTGGAACAAAGCTGCCGACTCTTGGCTAGTGCTCTGGCTCGGCCATGCTGGGCTGTGGGGGCCCCCCCTTCCCTTCCCCTCCCTTCCCGTCCTTTCCCCTCCCTTCCCTCCGCCACCCCAGCCATCGTCGTCCTCTGCCCGGTCCTCTGAGCATCCTCGCACCCGGCGCCGCATAAGGGGACACCATCCCCAGGATGTCCCCGTGGCGGAGTGCAGCCCCAGGGGGACACCCCAGGGTGGGCATAGCCGGTCCCAGCATCTCAGGGGGGGGGACACACACTGGAGGGACAGGGACCTGAGCTGGGATTGCAGCAGAGGCGCTGGCTGGGTGTCGGTGCCGGGCAGCGAGATGTCCCCGTGTCCCTGGGGCTGGGAGCTGGGAGCCTGAAGGATTAGAGGAAACATTGCCAAACAAACCAGGCTGTGCCGGAACCAATTAGCCTCCAGCAGGCAGAGTTTCAGATGCTGTTATTTCTGCCTCTTCTCTTTTCTCTCTCCCTCCTTCTGTCTCCCCCTTTCCCCCTCCCCGGCCCTCCCCAGCCCCTCCTGCCCGCCCCCAGCATCTCTGCTCTCGCCATTCCTCTCCGTGTCGGAGCTTGTTTTGGGCACTGGCTCTGGAGTGAGTCATGCCGCGCGTAGGGGATTTTAAAAGCTTTCTGCTGTCGCTGGGAAGCCGGTTTGGGCTGCTCCGACGCTGGGGGTGGAGCGCGATGCCTCGCAGACAACCCTCGTCTGGGGAACCCAAAAAAAAAAAAAAAAAAAAAAGAAAAAAAATAGAAAAAAAAATTTAAAAATCCCCCACCTCGGCGCCCCAAACCCCCCGCGGGGGGTCCTGTGGGCCCCCTCGTTTTTTTGCCGGGGCCGGCTCGGTCTCGGTCACCCCAGCCAGCGGTTGAGTCACAGCTGAAACTTTCGAGCCGTTGGAGCTTCCTCCGCCGGGGCCCCTCTCCGAGGAAGTGGTCGGCCGGGGCGTCGAGCCCGGTGGGGCGGTTGCCCCGGCCTCGGCGGGTGCATCACGCAGGCGCGGGCAGCCGGCGCTGGAGGTTGAAGCGTGGGAGATTTTTTTTTTTACCCCCCCCCTTGCTCCTTTTCCCCTCCTTCCCTCCACCACCGCCTCCGCCGGCCCCGCTGCCAAGCCTGGGGTTGGGAGGTGGGGGGGGCCTTCAACGCGACCCTCCCGCCAGTCCACAGCTGGCCCTGGTTTTCCCCCCCCCCCCCGCCTCCCTCCCCTCTTCATCCTCCTCCTCCTCCTCCTCGCCTTGAGCTGTGCTGCCGAGGGACTGCAGCTCCCGTGGATCAGGAGGAGATTTAGGTCAAGCGCTCGACTGAGTCGAAACAGCCATCTGTGTGCGGAGGAAACCGGCCACCCAGAGCCCCCCGGCGTGGCTGGCCCCGGCACCGCCGCCGGGTCCCGGCACCGCTGGCACCCTCCGAACCCCACAGCCGGGCACGCAGGCTGCCTTTGTCTCCGGCGAGGAAAAAAAGAAACCACCCGATTATTAAATAATCGGGGGAAAACATCTCCCCCTTGCCCACCCCCTTCCGTCACCCCTCGCTCTGCCGTGGGCATCGCCGGGAAGTTTGGCACGGAGCGGCGGCGGCACGGCTCCAAGGTCGCCCTGACACGCCGCGGGAAGGTGTGCGCGCCCAGGGATGGGAGGCCATCGGGAGCCAGGGCTGGGGATGCGGGTGCCGAGGGCCAGAGCCGTCCCCGGGCGCCCGCGGTGCAGGCAGGGGAGGCAGGGCGGGAGGCGCAGGCAGGAGGGAGGCGCTGGCTGCCTGCCCGGAGCCCGGACTCCTGGGTTCCTGCAGGAACAGGGTGGAGCGGGAGGAGGCCGGGGAGCTGGTGTCATCCCGGCCACGGCTGAGGGGGGAGCGTTTCCCTCCCCGGGAGGGTGGGGGGGCTCTGCAGGCACCACGGCGTGCTGAGCTGCCCCCCGCCTGCCGCCGTGCCTCAGTTTCCCCAAGTGGAGAATCGCCTGCGAGGCGGCAGCACAGCCGGGCACCTCGGTGAGGTGGGGAGCCCCAGGTGCCCCTTCGCACCCCGTGCCGGGGTGGGGGCGGCCGTGGCCCCTCCTGCTCTCCACCTGCCCGGCTTTTTCTTGCTTTCTCCATTTCCTTCCGGAGCCTTTTTTTCGCTCGCTCGCCCGCCCCGGTGTCTCTGTGGCTGCGCCTGTGCACACACCCGTGCGCAGGGAGAGGAAACGCCGCCGGTGCCGTGGGAGGGCCGGCCTGCGCCGGACGGGACTTCCCGCCACGCTCACTTCGGTGCGCCCCAAACCGTGAAACGAGTTGTGCCTGGTCTCCAGCCGGAGCCCGGCTGGGCGCAGGGATGCTCCCCAGCATCTCGCCCCGTCCTCTGCCCGCCCAGGGCTCTGCCCGCGTCCCGCCGGGCCCCTCGGGAGCCCATCGATCTGCTCGGAGTGCTTGGTAAGGAGCTTTGCCCGCAGCCTGTTTGCATGGTAATCCCACGTTGGTCGGGGGGATTACGCGTGGGGAGAGCTGCGGGGGGCCCAGAGCCCCCAGGGGCTGGCAGCCGGCTTTTGGAGGTTGAGATTTCCCTTGTCACCGCGGGTCTCGGTCGGGATGCTGACGGGGACATCCTCGCACCGGTATGGGTCCTGCCGACTGGGGACCACTGGTGTTTACTGGTGGTTTACCCGGCTGTGGGGCAAAGCAAGCAGGCAGGCGCCCGGTGTCCCTGCAGAGCCTCAGGGCTGGTAGCCCTGTGCCGAGCCGTGCCGGGACTGGGGCTAGTGCTTCCCTCCGGCGGGACCGCGGCGAGCATCCCTGCATCCTTCGCCTGCATCCCTGCCTCCCCGCGGCGCGCTGGCCCGGCGGCGTGCAGGCACGTGCAGGCAGCGGCAAGGCGAGGCGGCTGCGAGCGGGGACATGCAGAGGAGGTGGCTGGAATGGGGACGTGGGCTCGGTCCCCTCCTGGTTTCCCCACAGCCCCCGGTCCCCCGGGGTGGGGCTCGGAGGGGGCTGGTGGATGCCGGGAGCTTGGCGGTTCTTTATGGTCTCAGAGGGCTCCATTAATTCTTTAAATATCCAGCCTTTCCAGGTGGGTTTTGTTGAAAATTAATTTCCGGAGCTATTTTAATTTTGCTGTATTTAATTTGCTGTTTATTTTAATTAATTAACGTCGGGAAAATCTCTTCTCCCGAGCATCCTGCAGCCGTCTGGGGTGGCTCCACCCGGGAGGTGAGAGCAAGGGGGTGTCGCGGGTGTGAGGGGCACTGGTGGGGAGGGTGCCCGGCCCCCGCGGTGCCCACCCGGCTCTGCTGTTCCTGCGCCAACCTGCCCGGGCAAACGGGCTGTCGGCACCCGCCTCTCACCGGGATGGGCACGGGGAGGTGGCAAACCGGGCCTCTTCCCAGCTCCGTCCCCCGGTTCCAGGACTCATCCCGGGATTTGCTGCTGGCTCCTTGGGATGGTCATTGCATCTCCTGGCTGGGAGATGGCTTGGGTACCACTTGCAGCCATCTTCCTCCTTCTCCTCCCACTGATGGATGGGGACCTGGGGGGTCTGGCATCCGTGGGGATGCGGCGTGCCGGACCGTGCCGTGCCATGCTGTGCCACGCCGAGCCGTGCCAAACAGCAGAGCCCTGATTTAAAAGCCCAGCACGGAGCTATTTCCACCCACACCCACGCAGAGGGATGCGGGGCCGAGCTCAACCTCCCGCTCCCATCCCCACATCCCTCCCCCCCCCCCCCCCCAGTGCTCGATGCTCCAGCCCCGGGGCTGTTCGGCCCCCCTGCGAGGGGGGGTCCCTGGTGGTAGGCGGGCGAGGGTTGGCGGTGGTTGGCGGGGGGGGGGGGGGGGGGGAAAGGGATGGAGCCGCCTTCCTCCAGATCAAGGCCTCTGGTCTCTCGCATGTCTAGACGCTGCCACACACACCTAATGTGGTTCTTGGCAGGAGCCGCGGCTGCTCTCTCGAGGTTAATTGCTGTGCGCCGAGCTCTGCAGACAGATAGCCCGGCTCCACGCTGCCCCCGGGACGCCCGCCTCCCCCAGCCCCTGCGTTGGCTGCAGCCCCCCAGGGATGCTCGGACACCCAAGGGATGCTCGGACCACCCTGCGGGATAGAAGAGCAGATGGGGGAATGCAGAGGGGATGCTGCCATGCCCAGCCGGGTGGTTTGGGGTACAGCACCGAGCAATGAGAGGGGGTCCACCCCGTTTTGGGGAGCGGGCAGGGATGGAGGAGAGGTGCTGGCAGCGCTTTGCAAGGGGAAAGGGTGGCCCCGGGGGGCTTTGGAGCCGGAGCAGGAGAAGAGTTAACAGCCTCTCCCTCGCCGCCGTCCTCCTGCCTGCTCTTGGCAAGGCGGCTGGGCTAGATAAGGGGAAGCGCGGCGGGGGGAGCCGGACAAAGGCAGAGCCTTATTCAGCCTGCGTGGCCGGATCCAGCCTCCGGAACGGGAGCCGGAGAGAGAGAGACACGGCAGGGACTAGGGTGGGAAGAGCTGTTTCATCCTCCGGCCCCAACATCTGGTGGAAAGCAGGGCTGGGGAAGGGGGAACGCCGGGCGGTGCCGCAGGGATGAGTCCTGGGGTTTGGCTGGATCCGGACTCCTGGGATGGGCTGGGGGAGCCTGGAGGTCTCCAGGATCCACAGGGAGCTTAGGGCAGCTGGACGCTGGCACATTCCTGGGAGCACCATGGGCGGACACTGCAGTAACACCACGCTCGGAGCCACCAGCACCGTGAGCCCGGTCTCCGTATGGACCCGTGCGTAGGGACCGGCTTCCCCATGGGCAAACCTGCACCTTGTTGGACCCATTGCTGGCTCCCGTCTGCCATCATCGAGGCAGAACGGGGCTGGAAGTGGTGCATCCCAGGATGGGAAGCACGTTGGGTCACCCAAGAGAGATCCCCAAAGCACATCGTCCCCTCGCCTCACACACGGTGCCGGGGTTGGGGTCCGGGCTCGGTCCCATATCCCGGGATAGTGTGTGGGGGTGAGCCCCAGCCCCGGGACCTGCCCCGCACAAGATCCCCAGGGAATCGGGTGAAGGTTTCGGTCTGAACTGTGTTTTGGTTTGGGGTTTCGTCATGTTTTCATGGCAGGGAATTTCCGTTCCTAACCAAAGACGAGAGAAAAAAAAAAAAAAAAAAAGAACAAACCAAAACCGAAAAAAAAAAAAAAACCCAACCAACCCTGCGTTGAATTTTTGCCAAAAAAATGGGATGTTTCCATTCTTGTTTTGGCTTTTGGCAGCCCCAAACTGCAGCCAATGGAAGAAAATATCTGTGTGGAAATGCTGCCGGCCTCCTCCGCGCGCTGCAATGGCTGTTTCGGGGCCGGCCGGGCTGGGAGCTCCTGCCCCTGCTGCCGGGCGGCTTCGGGGGGATTTTTTTGGGTGCAGAGGGAGCCTTTTTGGCGTAAGGAGAAACTCGCAGAGAGCGTGAGAAGGAGCAGGAGCGGACACCGGCCACCGCTCCTCCCGACGCCGTGCTCTTTGCAGAGGACATTGCCATGAGAACGGGATCGTTGTTTTGTGGGGAGCATCGACACGAAGCAGGCGAGCGGCTGCAAGGACACCGGTGGCACACGGAGCTGGCGGTTCCCACTTGTCCTTGCAGCGGGTCGCTCTCTCCTCCCCAGCTGGCGGCAGAGACACGTTTTGGCTCCGGCTCCCGCCGTCCTCCTCTTCCCAGCATCACCCCGCTTCACCTCCCCGGGCTTTTTGGGGGGGGGGTCCTTTTCGGGGTCCGCGATGCTGCAGCGGGTGGGGTTGGGAGGAGCGGCCGCTGCAATGCTTAAAAATGAGGTTGGGGGTGGGTTGTTGGTTTGGTTGGGTTTTTTTTTTCCACCCTCCCCATCCACGCTAGGAAGAATTACAGTCGCCCAGGCATCTGTTCTGGCAGAGTCGAGCTAAAGAGCTTGTCCTGGGCTTGGCAAACCAGCCGGCGCAGCCGACAGCTTTTCCAAGGGCAGCCTTGGCGGATGCGGAGCAGCAGGTTGACATTGCGGGGAGAGGAGCCCTGCGCCGCAGGCACCGGCTCCCCCCCGGCCCTCTGCTCCCCCCTGGGTGGGCTGGGGGGGTGTGTGTGTGTGTTTGTCCTGTGGGGAGGATGGGATGCAGGATGCTGCAATCCCTCTCTCCCCAAAAAAACAGTGTCTTCCAGCAGGTCTTTGTTTGGAGAGGGGAAAGGGCAGCCAGTGCATCCCGGGCTTCTGGTCCCCACTGGGCGGATGGCTGGTGGCATCCCACCATGGGAGGGGGGCAGGACCGGTCCCTAAGCAGCCCCTTGCCTGCCCACGGCAGTGGATTGCAGAGCCCAGTGAGGGACCACCACCAAAGAAAAAACAACCCCATGTGCAACCCAGAGAGGTCCCTTGTTGTCCCCAAGCTGTGCAGCGTCCCCCCCCCCCATCAGTGCCACCCCATCCCTCTTGGGTGCTGCACACCTTGTGGCCACCCCACGGGTCCCGCTGTCACCCGCCATCCCCGGGAGCGCCGCAGGTGGGTATGGCGGTGACACTGGGAGATGCCAGGAGCATGGTGTGCCTGGCTGGGGGGGTGACTTATCCGTCCCCCGTGCCTCCCCCAGCCCCGCCATGCCCTGATCCTGCCCAGGCCTGCGAGCGCAGCCGCGGTGCGGGTAATTAGCAGTAAATCTCCGCGTGCATCTCCGCTCATCGGGAGCTGGGCTTGGCACCGCCAGCCGGGAGGATGCTGTTTGAAGGCACCTCTGCAGCCACCCAGCACCCGGCACGTCACCGAACCGGCACCGCAGACCCGCCACCGGCACCGGGCCGTGTCCCTGCCCCGATCCGGCAGCGACGGAGGCAGGGGGAGGCGGATGGGGGCGGCTGGGCAAGGAGGTGGAGGAGCCCTGCCGGAGCACCGGGCTCGGAGCTGGAGCGTGTCAGGCACAGATGGGATCGTTAGTGCTGGTAAAAATTAGCCAGCCTCTCTTAAAAAACCCAGGCACAGCAACCCGGCCCTGTGGGCTCTGGTGGCGGCAATTCCCATCGGAGCGGCGCCGGAGTTTGCTTCCCCTGCCGTTACCATCCGTCCCCAGGCTGGGATACGGGGCCACGGCCGCCCTTCACGTGTCACCACGTCCCCACCGCCTGGTCCCAGGCGAGGTGACCCCCTCGCCTTCCCCTCCGCTCTGCTGGGACACGGATTTGCTCCTTCCCCCATCCCGGGGGGTGGGCACCCTGACTCTGCACCCATCCCGGCCCCGGTGCCGCCAGCGCTGGGCGAACCCCGTCTCCCACGGGCACCCCCCCCCCCTCCGTCCTCCGATCCGCTCCGATCCGCCCCAAACCATTTCCTATTTCTTTCTTAATGCGCCCAAGCCTCCTGTTTGCTTTTTTAACTGCAGTAACCACAAGAGGGAAGTTTCGGAGCGGCAGGAGCTCGGCTCCGCTGGGAAGGGAGGGAGAGCCGCCGCCACGCTGCCGCCCATCACCGCAGCACCGTGACCCCCCCACGGCCCGGGAGGGGGTGACACTTGTCCTCTCCACCCCCCCCCTCCCCATCCTCAGCCCTTTTCTTCTTCGGGGTGGCGAATTTGGGGCTGGTTTGGCATCGCCGATGGGACTCGGGGGGGGGGGGCTCCCCCCTGCACCCCAAGCCCCGATCGATCGCTCTGCTCGCTCCCGCTCGGGGTTTTTTTTTTTTATTTTTTTTTATTTTTTTTTTTCTGTTTGTTTGCAGCCGCTTGAGGGCTCTTGTGATGAATCCAGCCTGGACAGATTTCAAGAACAGCTGAAACGCAGCCCGGGGTGGGGGTGGGAGTGGGAGGGCAGCGGGGCCGGCCAGCACCAGAATGCAAAATGGTGCAGCGGGTAGAGCCGGGACGGCAGGACGGGCTCACGCCGAGTCTCCCCCCCCCGGGAGCTTGGAGGGATGGGGAGCGATGGCAACGCTTGCCCCAAAGCTCCGGGCTTCGGGGTTCGGCAGCCCCGGGTGCGGTGGAGCGGAGGATTTTGGGGTGGAGGGTGGGGAGGGGGCTCAGCCCCCCCCCCACTCCTGCCTGCTGCCCCGCGGCCAGGAGCTGGGCTGAGCTCCAAGCCAGCCCCTAATTGCACCTCTCACGGCCGGTCCCGCTGGCCGGGCTCTGCCGGGGCTCGGGGTCACACCTGCGAGGGGCCGGGGGGGGCTCCACCGCCCACCCCCCCCTTATGCCAGGTGCCTTCCATCCCCGAGCGGCCCCAGGGACCAGCCGCCTGGCCTTCCGTGGCTGTAAAATGGCGGCTTTTTAATAAAAAAGGAAACCCTCCCAAAAAATCCCAGCACAGGGAGGAGGGTGAGCATCCCCCCGTGTCCCCAGCCCGGGGCCACCAGCTTTGCCGGGAGGGGGGTGACGGCAGCCAAGGGGGGTGCACAGACACACCAGGGGGGACAGAAACGTGGGGGGCAGGAGGAGAGTTGGTGCTTTGGAGGGAATCTTTCCCGGTGCCGACGGGCGAGGTGGTGGGTGCTGCGGTGCCGGGATGGGCTGGGATTCTGCAGGCGTGAGTCCGGGGGAGAGCGGGACACGCGTGTGCGCGCGTGTGCGTACGAGTGTGCGCGCAGGCGGGAGGAGTAATTAGTTCCTACTATAGCACTTCTCACTCAAAGTGCTTTTTAAAAGCCTCCATTCATTAGTCTTCACGGCTCCCCCGAGGTGTCGTGTCCTGGTTCTCTTCCCCCCCCTCCAACTCCCCACCTTCCCGGGAGCGATTGGGGATCCTGAGCCGGGGGACGGGGAGGGTGACGCTGCCGGCAGACCACGGGTCCTTGTAGAACCCGAGGACGTGGCAGCGGGGTTTTTGGAGAGATCATCCCAAAAATGGGCTGGTGGGGTTCCGCGAGCACATGGGCATCGTTGGAAAGTTCCCGGCGAGGCCGGGTTCGGAGCGCCGGGGAGGAGAGCGGGATGGTAGGGAAGGGGTAGGGGTCTGGTGGGTGCCACCGGTGGGTGCCACCGATGGGTGCCACCGCTGGCTGCACCCGGGGAGAGCGGTGCCCCTCACCAAGGTGCCAGGGATCATCACGGCGGTGCTGGTTTTCAAATTACTCAGCCTGTGCCGTGCTCCCAGGGGTCACCGTGCAGAAGGACGGAGGATGCCGGAGGGTGCCGTGCCGGTGCCGCTCAGCCCCCAAACCCAAGTGGGGGGGTGCCCGGGGCGCGTGCCCCTGGCGGGGCGCGGAGGCGGGTGGGCGCTGGCGGAGGGCCTCCCCTGCAAACCCTAACCTTATTTTCCCAGGTCCGACGCCAGTTTCCATGGAAACAGCCGGGAGCAGAAACGGGAACCAGAATCCAGAAATGCGAAGCCTTCCAGCTCCCGTTCGCCTTCCTGGATTCCCGCTCCCCGCAGCCCCTGGGACACCGGCTGGGTGCTGGCCACGGGGCACCCACGCTGCTCCCACCCCATCGGGGTGCAGGGCTGGCCCACCCGGGGGTTGGGGTGCACCCATGTCCTTGCACCCACCCAGGGTGCTGGGTGTACGGGGACGTGCACGGTGGGCACGGCAGTGATGTGCAGCGGGCAGGGGGTACCACGGGTGGGGGGGTACCACAGGCAGGGGGGTACCACGGGTGAAGGGGTAGCGCAGGCAGCGGGTACTGCAGGCAGCGCTGCGCGCAGGCGGGTTCAGACAACATCTGGGCACATCTGTGCATCTCGGTGGTGCACAAGGGTGGGGGTGTGATGTACGTGTCTCCGCGCTCGTGCACAAGCACACATATAGGTGTAAGGGGGGGGGGGGGGTGTGGGCACAGTATGTGTCGATAATATATGGGCTGGGTGTTGGGTGTTACTGGTATGCACTGGGAGGACACCAGTCCTGTGGTGTTTCCCAGTCTTGTCCCTGCCCTGATGTGTCCAGAGGGGACAGGGGACCCCAGGAGCCAAGAGAGGGGCAGCCCCAGCCGTCCCTGCGCGCAGGGACCTGGGTGCTGTACCAAACCCAGGCGTGTGGTGGGGGGGGAGGCCCTGCTCGGCCCCCCCCGGGGCTGGGAGCCCCCAGACTGCTCCCGGGTAGTCAAAGCGGAGCTTCACAGGCCACGTTTGCGTCCCACCGTGCCGTGTCCGTCCAAGCCTGCGCCTTCCCCGCTGCCCGCCGACCTCCTGCACGCCTGTGCTCACCTTGCACACGCGTGTGCACGCCTCGCCCCGCCGTCCCGCGCGTGTGCAGTGGCATGTTGTGTTCCCGCGTCATCTCGTAGGAGCTGATATCCATGGGGTGGGACATCGGTGTGTGTCGCCGGCATCACTCCGCGCCGCCGTCCCAGCGCCGCCTGGCCCCATCCTTCCCCGCAAGCCCATGTCACCCCAGTGGGTTGGGGGCGGGGGGGGGGGTAAGGAGGAAGGGGGGGGGGGTGTCACGGCCGGAGCCGCCCACGGCTACCAGATCCCGGTACCCATCCCTCCCTCCTGTCCCCCATCCATCCCCACACCGCAGCCCGGGAGGGGGGGGGGGGGCGATGACAGCACCGTCGCGACGCCTCTTTTTTCCCACCCACCACCCCCCCACCACCACCACCTCCCGGCGGCACGTGGGTGCGGGCACCGCCGCCATTGTGTGCGCGCGGCGTAATACATCATTTACAGACGGACAGGTATTAAGATACATTATGGATAACTCACAGAGAGAGACGCTATTAATAATACAGACACATACAGAGGGAAGAAAGTGCACACTTGATTTCCATGTTGCTACCAGGAGTTGTGAGGCTGGCTCTGGCTGCCTCTTCCCACACGTGACTGCAACACAGTGGGTAGCTGACAGCCCAGAGAGCCTGGCTTGGGGCCAGGAAAAAAGCAGAAAACACAATGTCTGTGCATATCCTCTCTCTTAAAATAACACTCCAACACCGTCTGAGACGAATTAAAATAAGATCAGGAGCGGTCTACGCGGAGGGAGAGAGAGAGAGAGAGAGAGGGGAGAGGGGAAGACGAAGAGGGGGGGGAAAAGGCAGAGCAGGGAAACGGCCGGGGCTGGGCGGCGGGGTTAGAGGTTTGAAAACGAGGAGGAAAATCAAAAAAACACCCAAAAAAAAAAAAAAAAAGAAAAAGAAAAAAAAACAAAAAAGAGAAGGCCAAAAGGGAGAGAAGCGTATCCCCGGCGGGGAGGGGAGCGATGCCGGCGGCGGTGCTTGGCTGTCCAAGCACATGGCTGTCCTTTGGAGGGGAGCCGCGGGCAGGGCGGGGGATGCGAGCGCAGGCTGCAATGATGGAGAGCATCAGGAATTTCCTGCAGCTGAGGAACACACCAAATACCAGAATGCAAGAGCGAGCGGAGGAGAGCAGGGTGCCGGGGAGGGGAATGAGGAGGAGGAGGGCGAGGGGGGATGTGGAGGGCTTGAAATAACCCGGCGGGGAGAGCAGGGAGGGCAGGGGGCAGCGGGGCTGGGGGCGGTGGGGGGACGGGGGGGGTGGAACCTGGCGCTTTGGGGCTTTTTCCATCTCTTTGCCTGTATTTTTTTTGCTGGTTTTTTGAAAGGAGGTGCCCTGTGGTGCTGCCTGTGCCCGCAGGCCCCTCTCTCTCCTGCCTGAGCAGGGAGGGTTGGGGTATTTTGGGGTTTTTACGTCTTTCCTCCCTTCTTTCCTCCCTTTTTTCCCCTGGGGGACGTGGGGGCCGGTTGACGGTGGGGTGTGGGATCCCGCAGACCCCTGCCATGGGGCTGGATCCGGGCTGAGGGAGCCAGGAGCAGCCTGGAGAAAGGGGCACATCCCTGCGGGACAGCCTTCCAGGAGATTGGGGGCCCTTTGGTGGGGGGGGGGCAAACACTGCCCCGAGGAGCCATGTCAGCGCCTCCCACACATGCAGTGAGTTTGCCAGGCCTCCTTTGGCCGCTCTCCTGCTTCTCCCTGGGCCAGGCTGGGTTAAACACAACAACCCCAAAATCCCCAGGCAGGCAGCGAGCCCCCGGGGCCGCCGTTGCATCCAGGTGCAGCCCGACCTCTCCCTCCTCCTCCTCCTCCTCCTCCTCGGCCACCCCCGGCTTCCCCCTGCATCCAGCTCCTGGCTGCATCCAGCCCCGGCTCCCCCGGGGATGCTGGGGGGCCGGAGGGGAGGGGAGATCAGAGGGGGCATCTTGCAGTGCCGGATCCAGGTAGCCAGAAGGTCGCACTGAAAATCTGGAAGTGGAGTTTGGAGCTCAGCAGAGCGGTGAAATCCATCTTGCTTTAGGGGAGAGAGGAGGAGGAGGAGGGAGAAGGATGCGGTGAAGGGAACAGGAGGGAGAGGGGCTGCGTGTCCCCCCCTCGTTTTGGGGCGCTGGGTGTCCCCAGGTGGATGCTGTGCCCTGCGATGCTGTGCCCGAGCATGGCAGCGAACTGGTTCGGGGGTGGTTGGGGGGGACCGAAAGGCGATGAAGAGGAGGCAGCAGCCCCTGAGAGCGTGTGCCGAAGGCTTTGCAGCCCCCTCGCCAGGTTCCTCCCGTTTTTCCACCACCGATTCCAGGCCGCGGCGTCCCCCCCATCCCGGGGCCAGCGGTGACCCACACCTGCAGGGCCCCGCCGGGGCCGGGGATGCTGAGAAAGGGCTGAGCTCATTAACAGGCTCCAGCCTCCCCCAGCACCGGGGGTCAGGGAGCAGCAGCCCCGGGGCGGGGGGTGTGCGGCTGCAGGCGCTTTGTGTGGGCTGCTGACCCCCCCCCCCCCCCACCACCACCATCCCACTCGCTGCCCCCCCTCCCAACCCTTCCCCCGGGGAGCCATCCTGGCTCCTGCAATGCTTGTCCCCGAGGCTGGGGGTTGCGGGGTCACCCGATGGGGATCGAGCAGGATGGGTCCCCAGAGGCTCCCCCCCACCCGGCGCTACACCCTGCTGCGGTTTTTCCTCCCTCCCGCCCCTCCCAAATCACCCAGTTCCCTTCATTGCAGACCATGAGCTTTTGATTTGGGTGCAGGTTGGGGGGGGGGGGGGGCGTCCTTTCCCCCGGCGGGGGGGTCCCGGCATGCCAGGAATCTCTCCTGGCCCTGCTGGCCAAGCTTGATCTCCACCTTTGGTGGGACAAGAAGGGTGCAGAAGGATGGGGCTGCAGGCTTAGGGGGGGCTCAGGCAGCCCGGAACCTCCCCCCCCCGAGGCTGTTGAACCTGGGGACATGCCTGGTGTCACCCTGCCTGGACAGGAGACGTAAAGCCTGTGCTCACCCCAAGCTGGGGTATTTCTCATTAGGTATCAGCTACTAATTGGCCCTTCTGCAAAGTTGTGCAATGCTGGGGGGGGTCCCTTTCCCCAGGTGCCTCCCTCTGATCTGCCCCATCCCAGTCCTGCCATCATTTGGGGAGGGGGTGCTTGGTGTAAATGCCTCGTGGGGTGCCCACGGGGGACGTGGCACCTTGGCTGGCACCGTGGCATCCAGGCACACTCCTCCATCACCTCTTTGGTGCGGGGGGGGGGACACACACAGACAGGGTGCCAATACCTGCCTTTGGGATGGGGATCCCACCAGGGTGCCCTGGTGTCCCCAGCTCCCCCTGCCCCCCCCCCCCCCCCCCCTCCCTGCCTGCACATGCCTTTGCCTGGGGGCTCACCAGTGGGGTGGCCACGGGGCAGTGGGGGCTGGAGGCGGGCGATGGCGGGGAGCTGTGTGTGTGCGTGGGGGGGGGATACCGGCTGGAGCAAGTCTGAACCTGGCATCTGTCGAATGTCACCTTACCCAGACAGTCTGTGCTTCCCTGTCTCCATATCAACCGTTCTGCTCCAGCCACCTGCGGGGGGGGCGGGGGTGGCAGGGAGCGCCTTTGGGGAGGAGGAGAGCTCGCCTCCCCCCTCGCTCGCCCGTTGAAGCCTCCCTTCCCTCTCCCTTCTCACCCCCCAGGGTGTGAGGCCCCGGACTATAAATCGTGGCGCAGGGGCACACCGATGCTCCTCCAGCCACCTGGGATGTGCTTGGGAGACGGTGGGGTCACCCCGTCATCGTCGGGCTCCGCCGTGCCTCAGTTTCCCCTCGCAGGGACGCAGCGAAGCCCCTACCTGGGCTGGTGCCTCCCAGCCCCAGTGCAGCTGCGGCGCAGGAGGGGGGTGCCGGGGCTCGCTCCACCCCAGCCTTGGCGGCCAGGGCCTCTTCCAGCAGCTCTGCATATTTCCCCGGACTATCCCTCTTCCCTGCGACCAGATGTTCTCCTCTTCCTCCTTCTCCTCCTCCTCCTTCTCCTCCTCCTCCCCAGCTCCCTGGGATGGACACCGCCTGCCGGCATCCCTCCTCCTACCCCACACCTGGATGCTGGCTGGGGACAAGGGACAGCTAATGGTGTCCTCCCGTGTGGCTGTGGCCTGGCTCCCAGTGCTCCCTCAGTATCATCCCATCTCACCCCAGTTGGAGTGCGACAACCCCAAACGGAGGGGAGAGCCCCCCCCGGCCAGGGCTCCTCAGTCCCGTGTGTGCGTCGGGGACGGGATTTGCAGCAGCGGGGGTATGGATGTGGGGGGATGCCGGAGGATTTGAGGGGGTGCTGGGGCTTTTTTGCTGGATGCTGGTGGACTTGGGGGGGATGCCGGAGCATTAAATGGGAATGCTGGAGCATTGGAGGGATGCTGGAGCATTTGGGAGGAAGCTGGAGTATTTGGGGTGGGGATGCTGGGGCATTGGGGGGATGCTGGAGCATTTAGGGAGACGCTGGAGTATTTGGGGGATACTGGAGTATTTGGGGGGATGCTGGAATGTTTGGAGGGAGGGTGCTGGAGCATTAGGGGGGTTACTGGAGCATTTAGGGAGGTGCTTGAGCAGTCGGGGTGGGAGTGCTGGAGCATCGGGAGGGTTGGTGGAGTATTCAGGGTGATGCTGGAGTATTTGGGGGGATGCTGGAGCACTAGGGGGGGCTGCTGGAGCGTTTGGGAGGTGCTTGAACATTTGGGGCGGGGGTGCTGGGCCATTAGGGAGGATACTGGAGCATTGCAGGGATGCTGGAGTATTTATGGGGATGCTGGAGCATTTGGGGAGGATGCTGGAGGACTTGGGGAGATGCTGGAGCATCTGGACTGGCTACTGGAGCATTTGGGGGCTGCTGGAGCATTTTGGGGGGATGCTGGGGTGTTTGGGGTAGGGGTGCTGGAGCATTAAGGGTCTGCTGGAGCCTTGGGGTGATACTGGAGTATTTGCGGGGGTGCTGGAGTGTTTGGGGTGGGGGTGCTGAAGCAGTGGGGGGGGCGGCTGGAGCATCTGGGAGATGCTTGAGCGCTTGGGGTGGGGGTGCTGGGGCATTAGTGGGATACGCTGGAGATTTGGGGGACACACAGTGCTCCTCGCTCCCAGCACCGGAGTGGGCAGCGGAGCCAAATTCCCATGCGGGAAAGCCGTGTCGGGCTGGGGCGTGTGTGCATACGCGTGTTCCTCACGGGTGCACGTCCATGTGCCACACGCGTGTGTCAAGCCACGCCGGGGTGAGACACTGGGGGAGACATGGACACAGGGGATGGGAACGCGGGGACAGGAATGCCGTCCCGGCCACGTGTTCCCAGGGCATCTCGGGAAGGCACGGGGAGCGCGGCAGGCCGGGAGGGATGGATGGATGGATGGATGGATGGAGGGATGGACGGACAGCCGGGGAGGGACACGGCCGCCCGCTGCCTCCTCTCGCAGCCGTGCACAGCGGCTCCTGCGAGTGTGTAATTTCACCACAGTGCCTAAACGAGGGACAGAAGTAAATTGACCTTTTAACCCGTTTTCCTACCAGGGGGATTATAGCCTGTTTCCTGTTAAATCTCTCCAAGAACTGGCTCCATCCTGCTCATGGAACGGGGAGGGGACACCCACCCAAAGTGTGTGTGTGTTGGGGGGAGGGGCTTTAATTTCCCCTCCCCATCTCCCACCAACTCGCCTTTCCCACCCCATCCCTTTCCCGTTGGGAGTCTTGGGGGTGCTTTCACCAACCCCGGGGGAAAAACCCCAACGTGGAAAATTGCTGGGAGGAAGGAACCGAAGGCGGAGAGTGATAAATATTGAAAGGGTGGGATTTCGATGTAGGCTGCAACAGCTGTGCCGGTTACAGTGTCACACTATCTCTCCACAGGTTTACTGACCCATTTCCATTCACACGGCTGCCAGTATCTTAGCAACTGCAACAGTCCCCCAAGAACAGGCATATTGCCTGCTATTAGTGACTGCTGCAACTGTGTCAAGGTTAGCTCTCTCCCTCCAAGCCCTGCCGGGTTTGTTTTTCGCCCAAAGCCAGCCAGCACAGGCTGTTCGGTGACATGTCCGTGTCCCCTCCCCGTCCCCAGCAGCCGGCTCGGGGCTTGGGTGTTCATGCTTTGCAGGAGAAACGCCAGCGGGGCTGGAGCGGTCGGTGGGGTGATGGATGGGGACGCGGGGTTGGGTGGGTGGGTTGGATGGGGACGCGGGGTTGGGTGCACCGGGGGATGCTGTGGGAGCGGGTGGTGGCGTGGACGCGTGGTACGTCCCCAAAAATAGGAGCGCTGTCACCCACCTGGGTGTCACCGTCACCCGTGCGCAGCGCCGAGCACCAAGAAGTCACCTGGAGGTGGTTGGGAGCTGCGGTGGTCCCACCCTGGGGTGTCGCGAGCGGGGCCAGCCTCAGCCTGCGCCCTTGGTGGCTCAGCGCTGGGTGCTGCCGTGGCTGGGCACGGGCAGGGGGACAGCGTGTGTCCCTGGGCTCTGCGGTGGCACTGGGGGGCTCAGAGGGAGAGGCAAACGTCCATCCGTGCTGGCAAAGCCTGGCACCACCATGCGCTGGGTTGGGACAGAAGTGCCACCTCGGTGGCATGCACTGTCACCACCTGTGGGCATAGGCTGAGCTTTGTTAAGGGACCCATTGGGGTCCCCCTGCCCTGTTTCCCCCCCCCCCCAGCCCCTGCTCAGCCCCAGAGCTTGCCCTGTCGGGACTGTGCCTTGGGGAAACTGAGGCACAGGGGGCATGAGGCCAACAGGCTGCTGTTCCCTCCAGCCCTGAGGGGCACGGGGTGCAGAGCCACAGCAAGAGAAGGGACTTGTGATCCCTCAGTGCCCCCCCAAAACACACCATACTGGGGTGACCAAACCCACAGAGCAGGGAGAGGCGCATCCCTAAAGCAGCCTATGCGGGGGGGGGGGGAAACTGAGGCACCCTCCAGGCAGGCAGAGCACCCCATCACCCAGCTCCCAGGTGGGTGCTCTGCTTATTGGGGTCTCACAGCCGCCCCTGGGCTGCACCCACGGGTGAGGAGCAGGGTGCCCGGGTGGGCAGGGTGCGTACTGACCCCCCCCTGCACCAGCTTGGCCCCCCCCCCCAGCCCCGGCAGCGCTGCAGACAGCAGGCTCCACACCAGCACGGCCGCGGGGACGGCTGAGAGGGAAGCCACAAAAATGATTTAAGGGGCTGGCGGGATTGATTTATTAAGAACAATTAAAAGCGCTAAATACGCTTAGCTCAGCCAGACGCCGGGCGAGGGAGCCTGGGGGGGGAAGAGACCTGTCTGCTGTATCCGGAGGGCGAGGCCGGCAGCGGGGGGGACCTGCGGCACTTTGCGGGGGGACGGGGTGACGGTGGAATGGGATGGGGCAGCCAGGGATGGAGAGGGGTGCTGGGGCTTGGCTGGAAGGTGAAATAATGGGGTGCAGCGCCCTGTGGCCCAGGGGTGGGTTTTCACCCAGGGGTGGGTTTGCACCCAGGGAGGGGTTTTCACCCAGGGGTGGGATTGCACCCCAGCTGGAGGGCGCATGGTGGGATGCCAGGGGTCCCCAGGCAGCACTGAAACTCAGGGAGCTGCTTAGGGACGGTGCCAGCTGCAGGATGCCCAGTATGACCAGTAAGCCGTACTGGGCAAGGTGTTGCTGCCGCAATCAGTGCTGCCCTGGGAGCTCGGGGCTGGTGTTTGCCAAGCGCCGGTGGCCATAATGGCCAGGCGTTTGGCAAAGGGAGGAGGTTTGGTGGCCACGGGGGTGACTCACGGGACTCCTCGCCGATGTGGGTCCGAGGAGCTCACGGGGCAGAAATCGCGGAGCGTTGCGACATCGGCAAACCCGTGTCCCGCTCAGGAAATCCCAGCTGAAAGTCCTTGGAGGCTGGGAGAGTCCCCGGCCTTGTACAGACCTGCCCAGCCCCGGCTCCTCCCCTGGCAGCGGGGACGGGAGAGCTGCCCCCCACCACAGCTCTCCTGGGGTCCCCCGTGCTGTCACCCTGCGGGGTGGGTGTTCCGTGTCCCCACTGTGCTGCTGGGACGCCGGGGGTGGGGGGCAGCGGGCTGTGCTCTGCGTCCTCCCAGTCCCCGTGGCTCCCTGCACTGGGAGCACTGGTTTTGTACCCATTCCCCAGTGCAGTGCGGGAGGGGGTCTCTCCCCTCCCCCGGGCTCAGCGGGCTGGCTGTGCCTGGGGACAGCAGCGGGGGACCCGGGTGATGCTCGGGGACATGGGGATGGGGAGCCGTGCTGCCTTCCTCCCCTCGCCCCCTCCCTACGCCACATCCCAGTGCTACCGGGGCAGGGGGGTATGTGTCGGGTTTTCGGGTTCGGCTTCAGATCCCCCACAAAGAGCAGCCACCACCTCCCCCAAGTCACCCCACCTTGGGGCAGGATGCGCCCCCGTCCCCATCACCTCATGGGTCCCCGGTGCCGTGACCCACGCTGGGCACCTCCTGCCTCGCCCAGGAGGCATCTGCTTCCCAAAACCCCCGGTACCGGGGGGGTGCGACGGGACCCTGCCCTGGTGCCCCTGGAGAAGGGCTCTGGGAACTGGGAGGTGCTGGGAAAGGTGCTGGATGGGAACAAAAGGTGCGTGGGGCGGCTGGAGGGGGGGTGAGCAGAGCCGGAGGCTTTCTGCTGACCCTGCTCCAACTGTCCCGGCCCCGGCCTCCCCCCACGGCCCCCACCCGCTCCTGCCAACATCAGCGCTTTCCGGCAGCGCTCCCAGGTAGAGGAGCCGGCCGGGAGGTGGAAAAGCCATTTCTGCCTCTTCCCTGATGCTTACACCTCTGCCAGCCTCACCAAAGCCTCCTGGGGCTGGGTGGGTGCTCGTGCCTTGTCCCCAAGTCTCACCACGGGGCCATGAACCCTTTTCCTATGCGACGGAGCCATGACGAGGTGTAGAGCGTGGCATGGGTTGGGTGGTGGCCACAGCATGGGTGCTGTGTCCCCCTCTGCCTGTGCCCACACCCCGCTGCGCTCACCAGGGGTACCCATGGGGCTGGTGGCTGGGGATGGATGTGGCTGGGGATGGAGGTGGCCAAGGATGGAGGTGGCCAGGGATGGAGGTGGCCAGGGATGGAGGTGGCCCTGCCCTGGTGGACCTGGCACTGCCAGTGTTTGCCTCCATAAGTCCTGCTTGGCCAAGTGCTGTGACAACCACAGGCAGCGGGGACAAAACCAGAGCCATGGGGCAAGGAGAGGGGCTGCCCGGGGTCACCCCGCTGGCCGTGGTCACCGACTGGGATGCACTGGTGCCCCAGTATCAACCCTGGGGGAAGGTGGGGTGTGGGACCATTAAGGTGACTCGCCCAGGGCCATGCAAACGGGGCGGTGGCAGAGGTGGGACAGCCCCAGGGTGCTGGGCAGCAGGTCCCTGTGTGCCCCCCCTCCCCGGCCTCGGCAGCGCGCCCGCCGCCGGCTGCCCAAGGGTTAACGAGAGTTTGCTGCTCCTGCAGACAATTAGTGACATCTTTGCTGACAACGCCACACTGAGCCAGCTTTGCTGCCTCCCCGGCAGCACCAGCCTGGCCGCCCCCGCGCCCCGTGCGGCCCCCGCATCGTCACCGCCTGCCTTCGCCACCGTGGCCCCGCCGTCCGGCCCCGGCACCTCGCCCCGGTGCCTTTTCGGCAACAGCAGCACAATCGCAATCCCAAGCGGAGCAGCCGGCTCCCCTCGCTGCCCTCTGACCCGCTGTTGCTGTGGAAACTGCATCCCACGTAGGATTATGGAGCCGGAATCCGCAGGCTCCAAACTCCCCTCGAAAATCCAGACGGCCACCGAGGTGTCCCCCCCCTTCCTCCGCCTGCCACGCCAGCCCCCCTGCCCGTGGTGCCCACGGTGGCACTGCCTGCGGGGGTGGTGGCTGGGTGCTGGAGGAGGTGGCAGCAGCACTCCTGGGTCCCCCTGGTTTGCACCCGTGAGCTGGTGGCACAACCAAAGGTGCCACGGTGTCACCGTCAGGCTGTCGGTGTCACCATGAGGCTATTGGTGTCACCACGAGGCCTTCGGTGACCCCTGGCACCTCTGCTCCCCCAAGCATCGTCTCCTGGGGTGCTGCCATCCCTGCATCCCGGAGGGATGGGGAGAGGTGTGGGGTGCCAGCAGGACCCCCCCGCACCTAACCAGCAGCCAGAAGCACCCTGGGGAGGTGGGTCCACCCCAAGGACCCATCCCCAAACCATGTGCATGGGCACCCAGCACCTCTGGGGCAACAGCAGGAGCCGGGCACCCCCCAGAGCTCCCTACATCCCCAGGGACAGGCAGCGTGGGTCCCCCAGGGCCACGGGGGGGGGGTGGGAAGGGGTGGGCGCGGGGGAGAGAGGAGCCTGTTTGGGGAGCTCTGTGGGCTGGGTTTGTGTCTCAGCATCTCTCCCTGCCACCCGGGGAGGTAGGAGCTGAATTAATCGCGATCAATTAGTGCTGCTTGCAGTCCCCCGGCTTCCTCCCTGCACCAGCTTTGTGCCGTCGCACCCAGCGAGGGGGGCCCTGGCGTCCCCAGCAGCCCCCCCCCCCCCCCAGCCCCCTCCCCAGGCACCATCGGGGACCACAGCCCCTCCAGACCCCCCGTGATGGGGCTGGGGGACAAGCAGGATGCCCCCCCCGGCCCGCGTGGGCATATCCGTGCCATCAAAACTGGCAGAGGTGACGGCGTAGGGACGAGGTGGGGACACAGGAGCCCCTCGAAGCCCCTCTGGCAGGGCTGGAGGGGGTTGATGGAGTTGGGGGGTGGTCCAGGGCGAGTGGCCAGATCCTGCAGTTTACTGCAGCGAATGCCCTGCAATCTGCATCCGAATGAATCCCACCTTCCTTCCCCCCCCCCCCCCGCAACGTGCTGCCCTGGGCTACAGCTAATCTATTGTGCGCTGGGCTGCAGCCAGCACAAGCTGCAATACAGTAAATCCTTCTGCAGTATCCTGCAAGGGGACCGAGCCCAGCCGCAGCCGCTCGCCGCCTGCCAGACAAAGCCCGGGGTGGGGGGGGTGGGGGCCCGTAGGGGAGGGGGGGCCCCGCACGGGGACGGGGTGCAGGGGACAGGCCCGCGAGAGGGTGGCGGGGACCCTCGGCTTCGTGCCGGCGAAGCTGGAGGACGGGAGCCCTTGAGCAAGGTGGGAAGTTCCTCAGGGAGTTTGGGCAGCGCCCTGCTCCGTGGGTCCCCCCCCTCCCACCACCTTGCACCCCAAATCCCCGCCGCGGGCTGGGGAGATGCTGCGTCGTCCCCCCGCCCTGAGCGTGGGGTTGTCCCCTAAACCCTGTCACCACCGTGGTCCCCCCCCACCAGAGTCCCGGTGCGACGCAGGCGTTTCCATCCCCACCCTCTCAACCTGCCCCGTGCCTCAGTTTCCCCACTGAGCACCTCATCCCCCTCCCTCGAGCGGGCTCCGGCGCACGTGAGCCCCGTTGCCCTTTTCCAAGGGATTTTGCTCGGATACTGTTATTATGGCTATTATTACTATTATTATTATTATTATTATTGGGATGTTGGTGGGGCTCTGCGGCTCTGCCGGACCCGTCTTTGGAGAGCGAGGCATCCTTCAAAGGGAAGGCGCTCTGTCACCGCCCCACAGCAGCTGCGTTCTCCTCAATTAGAAGAGGTAATGAAGCAATTTATGGGCATCTACAAAGTGATGTGTGAGTGACAGGCTGTGTACGATCCGCGCCGGGGCTCTGCCGGCAAGTTGCGTTCTTCCAATTTTAATGGCAAGCTCCCCAGCGAGGATGGGGAGCGGGGAAGGGGAGCGGGGGGGGGGGGAGAAAAATAGGCGTATCTATAGGTGTGTGTGTGCTCTGAGGCTCCTAGGTGGAGGGATCAGTGATGCCGGTGGGGTGTGGGGTGTGGGGAGAGCTGGGTGCCCTGTTCCCCCCTCCCGCCCCCCGTCTCTGGGGAGCCTGGCCCCCCAGGACACGCCGTGCCGCAGCCTGGCCCAGCCGCGGCTGTAACCGGAGCCGGGAGGGCAGCTGGGGGGGAGCGGAGCGGGGGGCTGGGGTGGCGCAGGATGCCTGGGTCCTCTGGGAGAGTTGGCTGCAGCTCCCTCTTTCCATCCCCACCCCGGGTACAGCCCGCCCTGCTCCCTGCCTCAGTTTCCCCACACGTACTCCTGCCCCCCCCCCCCGCATTATCGCTGCCGGACCCCAGGGTGCTGGGGTGAAGGATGGGGGTCCGCAGGGCCAGCACTGGGGGGCTCTTGGGGCACCCATGGGTGCTGCCTGGGTGCCCGGCTGGGGCTGTCACCGCCACGGGGGCACAGCGGTGCTTGTGGGTGCATTGTGCCCCCGAGTGGGTGTGATCCTGCGTGTGCACAGGAGGTGGGTGCTGCACCTCCATGTGATGTCACACCTTGGGGGTGTGCACCCGCGTGTGCACCCGTCTGCGTGCACACTGGTGCCTGTGCATGTTGTGTACCTGTGTGTGCATCGGCACATGTGTAGGTGCAAGTGTGCACCTGTACCCGTGCTTGTCTGTGCAGGTGCACACGCGTGTGCACAATCCTCCGTGGGTTCATCCCTGGTGGGTGCACAACCCTCTTCATGGGTGCACCCATTCGTGCACAATCGTCCCCGTGGGTGCACCCACTTGTGCACAATTGTCCCTGTGGGCGCACCCACGTGTGCACTGTCCTCCCCTTGTGGGTGCTATCAGGTGTGCACAATCCTCCCCCTGCAGGTACACCCACATGTGCACAATCCTCCCTTCATGGGTTCATCCCTGGGTGCACAACCCTCCTCATGGGTGCACCCACACGTGCACAATCGTCCCCGTGGGTGCACCCACATGTGCACAATCCTCCCCTTGTGGGTGCTATCAGGTGTGCACAATCCTCCCCCTATGGGTTCATCCCTGGGTGCACAATCCAGCCCCCACGGGCGCACCCACGTGTGCACAATCTTCCCTGTGGGTGCTACCACGTGTGCACAATCCTCCACCCCTGGGTGCGCAATCCTCCCTGAGAGTGCACCCACATGTGCACAGTCCTCCCCTTGTGGGTGTTAACATGTGTGCACAATCCTCCTCCTGTAGGTACACCCGCATGTGCACAATCCTCCCCCTATGGGTTCATCCCTGGGTGCACAATCCAGCCCCCACAGGTGCACCCACGTGTGCACAATCTTCCCTGCGGGTGCTACCATGTGTGCACAATCCTCCCTTTGTAGGTGCACCCACATGTGCACAATCATCCTCCTGCCATGGGTGCACCCACATGTGCACAATCCTTCCCAGTGGGTGCTACCACGTGTGCACAATCCTCCACTCCTTTGTGCACAATCCTCCCTGTGAGTGCACCTGCGTGTGCACAGTCTTTCCCCTGTCGGTGCTACCATGTGTGCACAATCCTCCCCCCATGGGTTCGTCCGTGGGTGCACAGCCCTCCTCCTGGGTGCACTCACATGTGCACAATCATCCCCGTGGGTGCACCCACATGTGCACAATCCTCCCCTTGTGGGTGTTATCAGGTGTGCACAATCCTCTGCCTATGGGTTCATCCCTGGGTGCACAATCCAGCCCCCACGGGTGCACCCACATGTACACAATCATCCCCATGGGTGCACCCACGTGTGCACTACCCTCCCCTTGTGGGTGTTATCAGGTGTGCACAATCCTCTGCCTATGGGTTCATCCCTGGGTGCACAATCCAGCCCCCACGGGTGCACCCACGTGTGCACAATCTTCCCTGTGGGTGCTACCACGTGTGCACAATCCTCCCCCCATGGATTCGTCCCTGGGTGCACAGCCCTCCTCATGGGTGCACCCACATGTGCACAATCATCCCCATGGGTGCACCCGCGTGTGCACAATCCTTCCCCTGTGGGTACATCCCCAGGTGCACAATGCTCCTCGTGGGTGCACCCCCGTGTGCACAATCATCCCCGTGGGTGCACCCGCGTGTGCACAATCCTTCCCCTGTGGGTGCTACCGCGTGTACACAATCCTCCCCCTATGGGTACATCCACGTGTGCACAATCCTCCCCGGGGGTGCACGATCCTCCCCCCGTGCATGTACCCGTGCGCACACCTGTGCGTGCACAACCGCCGCGTGCACCTGCGTCCCCGTGCACAAGCACACCCGTACCCATTTGTGGGTGCATCCCCTCCGTCCCCACCTGATGCCGGGGTCCCAGGCTGCCGGCGGGCAGGGGCAGGGGCGCGGGGAGGGGGGGCAGCCCCACGGCCGTGGGGCTGCCCCCCCTCCCCGCGCCCCTGCCCCTGCCCGCCGGCGCTGGCATTGTCCCCAGTGGCTCCCACACCCCAGCTCGGCCCCAGCCGGCCCTGCACCGCGCCGCATCTCCCAGGAAACAGGATCCGCAGCCAGGAGTTTCCGCTCAACTCGTGTGTGTGCCTCCCACAAAAAAAAAAAAAAAAAAAAAAAAAAAAAAAAAGAAAGAAAGAAAAAAAGAAAGAAAGAAAGAAAAAAAAAAACCAAACAAAAAACCCACCCTGACACCAGCCCGGCCGTAAATCCTGCCCGGCCCATTCTGCTTTTCTTGTCTAGCCAGTTTCTAAAATTGGCTAGAGGGAGGCAACTGGCTGCGCTCCCCCTGCCCATATTCCCCCCGCTTCCCCCCCATCCCCCCACCCCCCAATACCTCCCCCCAGGTCCCCACCTGGCCGCCCCGACGCGGTGTCGGCACCGATGGGTGCACCTGGACCCCGTTGCCACCATTCGCCGCGGTACGAGGGGAGCAACGGTGGTACCCGGCACGTCTGGTGGGGGGGATGCTGGGTGGTCCAGGACCCCGATGGGCGCACCCTCAGCATCCCCGCATCCCGGTGGGCGCCCCATGGCTGCGCTGGGCAAATCCCCCCCCCCCTCCCAAGGCCCAGGGAGCATGGCGGTGGCGAGCGAGCCTTCGGCACGGGCACGCGTCCATCTGGCGCCTTCCAAATGTTACTGGCCTCGCAGGATCCCGGCCCCGCTCGGCGTTAACCCGCAGCTCACCGCGGCCTCGCGGCCGGCTGGGAACGGGGATGGGGGGGGAGTTCAGCATCGCCTCTGAGAACCTCCCCCCCAACTCCGGCATCCCTCCAGCGGGGTGTCGGGGGGGGGGGGGGGGGGGAGCTGCGGAGCCCTGGGTGCCATGGGCTGTGGTTGAGCAGGGGACGGAACCCCCCTCCGTGCTGGGGTGGCCGCGGGTGTTACATGACCCGGCATGGCCGGCGCTGGGCAGGGACACACCGGGGCTGTGACTCATGCTGTGGCTATAACAGGGAGCCCGGAGAAGGGGGGGGGTGGGTGGGGGGCCCGCGGTCATCTGCGCAGCCACAGGCCTGCCGACGCTTTTTTTTGGGGTGTGTGGGGGGGGAAACGACACCCTAGGACACCATCACCACGCCGGGGCAAAGCACCACCGGGAATGGCGGTGGCACGGAGACCTGCGTGTGAAAATACCCGGCACCCCCGAGGAGCCCCCGACACCCCGACCTGGCACCTTGAGGGCTGGGTGCTGGGGTGTCCTCTGTGTGTGTGTGTGTGTGTGTGTGTGTGTGTGTGTTTCCCCTCCCACCCCAGGCAGGGAGAGGGCAGGGGAGGGGGCCAGGCCGGCTGCTCGCCTCCCGCGCCGGCTCGGCGGGGCGGGGGAACAAAGCTGGCACCGAGGAAAGCAGCTAAATTTAGCCCGTTTCCCTGCTAGCTCTGAACTGCGGCTCTGGGCTCCAGCCGGCCGAGGTGCCACCGTCTCTGCAGTCCATCTGTCGAGCGGTTTCACCGCCCCCGGTCCCCCCAGCCCCACCGCCGCCTCCTGCCCCCCTCCCCAGACAAGGGATGGGGCTCAGACCCCTCTGGGGCCAAGGGGATTGGGGTGGGAGAGGGGGCTGTGGCCACGCTGGGAGGTGCCGCTGGGCTGGGGGCAGCTGGGCACGGAGGGGACCATGTCCCCAGGTGGCTGAGGCCACCCAAGGCTGTGGTGTAGGGGGGGAGAGGGTCCTTGCTCGGGGAAATGGGTTCTTGCAGGGGGAGATGGTTGGAGGGGGACATGGTCATTGCAGGGGAGGTGGCCGTTGCAGGGAGATGGTCCTGGCAGGGGAGGTGGCTCTTGCGGGGGAGATGGACATTACAGGGAGATGGTTTCTTATGGGGAGATGATCCTTGCAGGGGAGATGGTTCTTGCAGGAGATATGGTTTCTCATGGGGGCGGTGGTGGTTGCAGGAGATACGGTTTCTCGTGGAGGAGATGGTCATTGCAGGGGAGATGGTTGTTGCGGGAGAGACGGTTTCTTGTGGAGAGATGATTGTTGCAAGGGAGATGGTTTCTCATGGAGGAGATGGTCGGTGCAGGGAGATGGTCGTTGCAGGGGAGATGGTTGTTGCAGGAGAGACGGTTTCTTGTGGAGAGATGATTGTTGCAAGGGAGATGGTTTCTCATGGAGGAGATGGTCGGTGCAGGGAGATGGTCGTTGCAGGGGAGATGGTTGTTGCAATGGAGATGGTTTCTTGCAGCAGAGGGAATGGGAGCCTGTCCAGGCATCCCCTGCCCGCTGCGAGGGCACCGTGACAGGGTACGGAGCTGAGGGCTGAACCCCTAAAGGGTCCCACCAGCTCCAGGACCACCAGGCCTGGAGGGTGCCACCGGCCAGGCTGGGGACTGTGCTGCAGCAGCACGCCTGGGGCCAGGCTGGAGAGAAAGGCTGTGTCCCCTGACTCAGCATCGTCCCCAGCAGCATGGGATGTCCCCTGGGCTCCCCAGAGGAGCCAGAATTTTGGGAGCTGGTTGGGCAGTGAGTTTTCCACCCTGCCTTGCTGCAGCCCTGGGTGGTTGGGGGGATGCCAAGACCTGCAGGCACCCCTGCTTATCGCCCAGTGCTCCCAGAGCCCCCTCCCCAGTGCTGGGGGGGTACCTGAGCCTGCCCTGGGGCTGTGGTACCCCGGGGTGCCATGGGGGAATGGCTCCCAGCCCCAGCTCTCCCTTGGGGCCACGTCTCCCGGGTGCCCCAGGCACCAGCCAAGCCCTTCCCGGCAGCACCTCCTCCTCCCGCAGCAGCACCACATCCCGGCACCGCGCTGGGGGGGACGTGTCCCCCCACCAGCTCCGTCCTTGGGGGGGGGGAACCCCAAAAAAACCGAGCAGCTCGGCTGGACCCGTTACCTAAGATGAAACCCAGGTGCCATCTGCTCCATCTCCTGATCACCAGCGTGGCAAGAGAGGGCAGGGGGACGTGATGACAACCGGGTTCGAACCACGGCAGGAGTGGGGTGACAACCGAAGGAGGGGTCAGGGCTGCCTGCAAGTCCCCCACATCCCTGCCTGCAAGCACCCCGTGCCCCAGCACCCCTCTTTGCCCACCCCTCTGGACCCCCGGCTCTTGCCCTGCTCCCAACCCCGTGCATCACAGGGCGGTGGGTCCCCGAGGAGGGTGGGTGCCCCGGGAGGGTTTTTAGGTGGGACCCCAAAGCACCCCTGGTGCTGATGGGTGCCCCCGTTGCAGAGGTGGGCAGGGGGGAGGCAGGGGATGCCTGGTGCGTGGGTTGGATGAGGTGTGGGGAGGAAGAGGAGGGAGCAGGACCCGTGTGGTTTGGGGTGGGGGGGACGGCGATGCCAAGGCGAGGGGGATGCGGACGTTGGGGTGGCGGGGGGCGAAGGCGGGGGGTCCTGCTGCCTGCCCGACCCCCCGCGCAGCGCAGGGAGGAGGTGGCCGGGGGGGGGCTGGCTGGGGAACACGGAAACCCTTGGAAAGCGCCTGCCAGGAAGCTGTCACTGGAGGGGATTTTCCATTGGTGTCAGCAGGCACAGGATGGGCTCCGGGGGACTCACGGGGCGGGGGGTGGGGGGTGGGATAGTGGGGGCCGGGTGTGTGTCAGCGAGGAAGGGGGGGGTGCAAGGGACAAGGCATAGGGGGGACAGCAGCAGATGGGGTGGGGGGGGTACAAGGGAGCTGCACCGTCGCTGTGCCCCCAGATGTGCTTGTGCAAGGGAGGAAAACCTCTGCCATGCCCTGGCTGTGTGTGTGTGCAAGTGAGTGTGCAAGGGACAGGCACTGCCACGGTGTCCCCTTGTGCAAGGGCGGACACAGGAGCGGGACACCCCCATCGTGTGTGTGCAAGGGAGGGGAGCACATCTGCAGTGCCCCAGATGTGTGTGCACACACACAAGGGACAGTTGTGACAGCTGTGCAGTCACAACAGGGGTGACGGGGGTGTCCGGAGACCCCACCACACCCACACGGGGGTATTTAGGGCCACCCTGACCCCTCGCGGTGCCCGGGGGACGGCGGTGGGGTGATGGGCAGGACCCCCATCCCCGTCCCTGGCACTGCCACGGCGGGCAACTGGGCACGGCGCCCCCGGCGGGGTGGGAGGCGTCGGGCCGGCGTGTCCCCATCTGTGTGGCGGCTGGGTCCCCGCCGCCTGCCTGTCTCCCGGTGGCATCTCCGGCCCCACCCTGACGTCTGGGTGGCCTCGGAGCTGGGCACCAAACCACGTCCGTGTCTTGCGGGGGCCATCCCTCCGCCGCAAGCTGCCGCCGCGCCGGTGCCAAGCGAGCCCTTCTGTGCCCCCCCCCTCCCCCCCCAAACCACCACCACCACCCCCCCCGCCAAGCGCTGGGGGTCGGGGCCGGGCGCCAACAGCCTCAGGGGACCTTGAGGAGGTTGAGGGGGGGATAGGGGGGGGGACACACAGCAGCCCTTTACGCCCTCATAGTGCCACCTCTCCCACCATGCCACCCAAGAGGGAGCCCCTCGGGAGGCTGGCAGGGGGCAAGGAGGTGGGAGGGGGGGGGAGAGGGAGGGGGGGAACCGGCTCTTGCCGCCAACCTCTGTCAAGCCTGAAACCGTTAAACTAATTAAAGCTTTGCAGCAGCAGGATTAAGGCCGGGCAGGGGAGGTGGCGAGCCCAGGTAGTCGATTAGTTCACCAGGCGAGGATATTGGATTTCTGCGAGGCGAGTCAGCAGTCTTCGGGGGCTGTTATCTTTGCAGGGCTGCGGGGTCAGGAGGTGGGAAGCGGAGGTGACTGCAATCTCGCCCGCTTCCCCCCACCCCCACCAAGCCCTGACATCCCCCCCCCAACCCAACCCAACCCAACCCAAGCCCCGCCGCAGCCCCCCCCCCCCTCCCCTCCGCCTCCCCCGCCCGCGGCGCCCATCTATCTCTCCCCTTCGCCTTTCGTTCCCCTCCATCCCTTTCCTCGCTTGTGTGGTCTCGGCTGGTGTTTTGTAACCAGCGAGGAGAAGAAAAAAAAAAAAAAAAAAAAAATTAAAAAAAAAATAATAAAAAAAAAGGGGAATAAAAAAAAAAAAGAAGGAAAAAGGCCCTACCCCCGGCGAGAGAGCCAGGAATGGCGAAGTCCGGAGAGCCTAATGCGAAACATGTGGCGGCTGCCTGGGGCTGAGCAGGGAGGTGAAAGTGAGCGCGGCGGCGCGGCGAGAGCATCCCGGCGTCCCCAGCCCCCCCCCCCCCGCAGCCCCCTCCCCACCGCCCGCCCCCCCCCCCCCCATCCTGCCCCCCCTG
>NW_027414798.1:0-71029 GCF_964106895.1 Numenius arquata
AGGGTTCCGTAGGGGCCCGTAGAGTTCCGTAGTGGCTGGTAAAGTTCCGTAGGTCCTTGTGGGGTTCTGTATGGACTTGTAGGGTTCCGTAAGGGCCTGCAGGGTTCTGTAAGTGCCCGCAGGTGTCTGTAGGGTTCTGTAGGGGTCTGTAGGTTTCCGTAGGCACCTGCAGTGTTCTGTAGGAGCCCATAGGGTTTTAGTGAGGTTCCGTTGTGTTGCTAAGGGTCTTGTAGAGTGCTGTCGGGTCCTGGAGTATTCTGTAGGGTTCCAGAGGGGCTTGTAGGGTACCGTCAAAATCTGTAGGGTTCCCTAGGGGCCCGTAGAGTCCCGTAGATTTCCGTAGGGGCCTGTAGGTTTGTGTAAGTGCCTGCAGGGGTTGGTAGGAGCTTGTAGGGTTCCATAAGTTTCCAGAGGGTTGTGTAGGGTTCCGTAGGGGCCGGTGGTGTTCCCTAGGGGCCTGTAGAGTCTCGTACGGTTCCGTAGGGGCCTGTGGTGTTCCCTAGGGGCCTGTAGAGTCTCGTACAGTTCCGTAGGGTCCTGTAGGTTTCCATAAGCGCCCACAGAGGTCTGAAGGGGCCCGTACTGTTCCGTAAGGATCCACAGGGCTCCGTAGAGCTTCGTAGGTTCCCTAGAGGCCTCTGGAGTACCACAGGAGCCAGTAGTGTTCTGTAGGGGTCTGTAAGGTTCCTTCCATAGGGGCTGGCAGTGTTCCGTAGGGGCCTCTAGGGCTGCGTAAGTGCCCGCAGGAGTCTGTAGGAATCCGTGGGATTCTGTAAGGTTCTGGAGGGTTCTGCAGGGTTCCGTAGGGGCCCGTAGAGTTCCGTAGTGGCTGGTAAAGTTCCGTAGGGCCTTGTGGGGTTCTGTATGGACCTGTAGGGTTCCGTAGGGGCCTGCAGGGTTCTGTAAGTTCCCGCAGGTGTCTGTAGGGTTCTGTAGGGGTCTGTAGGTTCCGTAGGCACCTGCAGTGTTCTGTAGGAGCCCATAGGGTTTTAGTGAGGTTCCGTTGTGTTGCTAAGGGTCTTGTAGAGTGCTGTCGGGTCCTGGAGTATTCTGTAGGGTTCCAGAGGGGCTCGTAGGGTTCCGTCAAAATCTGTAGGCTTCCCTAGGGGCCCGTAGAGTCCTGTAGATTTCCGTAGGGGCCTGTAGGGTTGTGTAAGTGCCCGCAGGGGTTGGTAGGAGCTTGTAGGGTTCCATAAGTTTCCAGAGGGTTGTGTAGGGTTTCGTAGGGGCCGGTGGTGTTCCCTAGGGGCCTGTAGAGTCTCGTACGGTTCCGTAGGGGCCTGTGGTGTTCCCTAGGGGCCTGTAGAGTCTCGTACAGTTCCGTAGGGTCCTGTAGGTTTCCATAAGCGCCCGCAGAGGTCTGAAGGGGCCCGTACTGTTCCGTAAGGATCCATAGGGCTCCGTAGAGCTTCGTAGGTTCCCTAGAGGCCTGTAGAGTACCGCAGGAGCCAGTAGTGTTCTGTAGGGGTCTGTAAGGTTCCTTCCGTAGGGGCTGGCAGTGTTCCGTAGGGGCCTCTAGGGCTTCGTAAGTGCCCGCAGGAGTCTGTAGGAATCCGTGGGATTCTGTAAGGTTCTGGAGGGTTCTGCAGGGTTCCGTAGGGGCCCGTAGAGTTCCGTAGTGGCTGGTAAAGTTCCGTAGGGCCTTGTGGGGTTCTGTATGGACTTGTAGGGTTCCGTAGGGGCCTGCAGGGTTCTGTAAGTTCCCGCAGGTGTCTGTAGGGTTCTGTAGGGGTCTGTAGGTTTCCGTAGGCACCTGCAGTGTTCTGTAGGAGCCCATAGGGTTTTAGTGAGGTTCCGTTGTGTTGCTAAGGGTCTTGTAGAGTGCTGTCGGGTCCTGGAGTATTCTGTAGGGTTCCAGAGGGGCTCGTAGGGTTCCGTCAAAATCTGTAGGCTTCCCTAGGGGCCCGTAGAGTCCTGTAGATTTCCGTAGGGGCCTGTAGGGTTGTGTAAGTGCCCGCAGGGGTTGGTAGGAGCTTGTAGGGTTCCATAAGTTTCCAGAGGGTTGTGTAGGGTTCCGTAGGGGCCGGTGGTGTTCCCTAGGGGCCTGTAGAGTCTCGTACGGTTCCGTAGGGGCCTGTGGTGTTCCCTAGGGGCCTGTAGAGTCTCGTACAGTTCCGTAGGGTCCTGTAGGTTTCCATAAGCGCCCGCAGAGGTCTGAAGGGGCCCGTACTGTTCCGTAACGATCCATAGGGCTCCGTAGAGCTTCGTAGGTTCCCTAGAGGCCTGTAGAGTACCGCAGGAGCCAGTAGTGTTCTGTAGGGGTCTGTAAGGTTCCTTCCATAGGGGCTGGCAGTGTTCCGTAGGGGCCTCTAGGGCTTCGTAAGTGCCCGCAGGAGTCTGTAGGAATCCGTGGGATTCTGTAAGGTTCTGGAGGGTTCTGCAGGGTTCCGTAGGGGCCCGTAGAGTTCCGTAGTGGCTGGTAAAGTTCCGTAGGGCCCTGTACCTGTTCCGTAACTGCCTGCAAGGGTCTTTAGGCTTCCGTAGGGGCTGGTAGGGTTCCATAAAGTTCCCTGGGTTCCTGCAGAGTTCTGTAAGTGCCCACAAGGGCCTGTAGGGGCCCACAGTGTTTCTGTCAGGTTCCGTAGAGTTCCGTAGGGGCCATAGGTTTCCGTAGTGGAGGTAGTATTCCGTAGGGGTCTGTAGGGTTCCGTAGGCACCTGCAGTGTTCTGTAGGAGCCCATAGGGTTTTAGTGAGGTTCCGTTGTGTTGCTAAGGGTCTTGTAGAGTGCTGTCGGGTCCTGGAGTATTCTGTAGGGTTCCAGAGGGGCTCGTAGGGTTCCGTCGAAATCTGTAGGCTTCCCTAGGGGCCCGTAGAGTCCCGTAGATTTCCGTAGGGGCCTGTAGGCTTGTGTAAGTGCCCGCAGGGGTTGGTAGGAGCTTGTAGGGTTCCATAAGTTTCCAGAGGGTTGTGTAGGGTTCCGTAGGGGCCGGTGGTGTTCCCTAGGGGCCTGTAGAGTCTCGTACGGTTCCGTAGGGGCCTGTGGTGTTCCCTAGGGGCCTGTAGAGTCTCGTACAGTTCCGTAGGGTCCTGTAGGTTTCCATAAGCGCCCACAGAGGTCTGAAGGGGCCCGTACTGTTCCGTAAGGATCCACAGGGCTCCGTAGAGCTTCGTAGGTTCCCTAGAGGCCTCTGGAGTACCACAGGAGCCAGTAGTGTTCTGTAGGGGTCTGTAAGGTTCCTTCCATAGGTGCGGCATTGTTCCGTAGGGGCCTCTAGGGCTGCGTAAGTGCCCGCAGGAGTCTGTAGGAATCCGTGGGATTCTGTAAGGTTCTGGAGGGTTCTGCAGGGTTCCGTAGGGGCCCGTAGAGTTCCGTAGTGGCTGGTAAAGTTCCGTAGGGCCTTGTGGGGTTCTGTATGGACCTGTAGGGTTCCGTAGGGGCCTGCAGGGTTCTGTAAGTGCCCGCAGGTGTCTGTAGGGTTCTGTAGGGGTCTGTAGGTTTCCGTAGGCACCTGCAGTGTTCTGTAGGAGCCCATAGGGTTTTCGTGAGGTTCCGTTGTGTTGCTAAGGGTCTTGTAGAGTGCTGTCGGGTCCTGGAGTATTCTGTAGGGTTCCAGAGGGGCTCGTAGGGTTCCGTCAAAATCTGTAGGCTTCCCTAGGGGCCCGTAGAGTCCTGTAGATTTCCGTAGGGGCCTGTAGGGTTGTGTAAGTGCCCGCAGGGGTTGGTAGGAGCTTGTAGGGTGCCATAAGTTTCCAGAGGGTTGTGTAGGGTTCCGTAGGGGCCGGTGGTGTTCCCTAGGGGCCTGTAGAGTCTCGTACGGTTCCGTAGGGGCCTGTGGTGTTCCCTAGGGGCCTGTAGAGTCTCGTACAGTTCCGTAGGGTCCTGTAGGTTTCCATAAGCGCCCACAGAGGTCTGAAGGGGCCCGTACTGTTCCGTAAGGATCCACAGGGCTCCGTAGAGCTTCGTAGGTTCCCTAGAGGCCTGTAGAGTACCACAGGAGCCAGTAGTGTTCTGTAGGGGTCTGTAAGGTTCTTTCCGTAGGGGCTGGCAGTGTTCCGTAGGGGCCTCTAGGGCTTCGTAAGTGCCCGCAGGAGTCTGTAGGAATCCGTGGGATTCTGTAAGGTTCTGGAGGGTTCTGCAGGGTTCCGTAGGGGCCCGTAGAGTTCCGTAGTGGCTGGTAAAGTTCCGTAGGGCCTTGTGGGGTTCTGTATGGACTTGTAGGGTTCCGTAGGGGCCTGCAGGGTTCTGTAAGTTCCCGCAGGTGTCTGTAGGGTTCTGTAGGGGTCTGTAGGTTTCCGTAGGCACCTGCAGTGTTCTGTAGGAGCCCATAGGGTTTTAGTGAGGTTCCGTTGTGTTGCTAAGGGTCTTGTAGAGTGCTGTCGGGTCCTGGAGTATTCTGTAGGGTTCCAGAGGGGCTCGTAGGGTTCCGTCAAAATCTGTAGGCTTCCCTAGGGGCCCGTAGAGTCCTGTAGATTTCCGTAGGGGCCTGTAGGCTTGTGTAAGTGCCCGCAGGGGTTGGTAGGAGCTTGTAGGGTTCCATAAGTTTCCAGAGGGTTGTGTAGGGTTCCGTAGGGGCCGGTGGTGTTCCCTAGGGGCCTGTAGAGTCTCGTACGGTTCCGTAGGGGCCTGTGGTGTTCCCTAGGGGCCTGTAGAGTCTCGTACAGTTCCGTAGGGTCCTGTAGGTTTCCATAAGCGCCCACAGAGGTCTGAAGGGGCCCGTACTGTTCCGTAAGGATCCACAGGGCTCCGTAGAGCTTCGTAGGTTCCCTAGAGGCCTCTGGAGTACCACAGGAGCCAGTAGTGTTCTGTAGGGGTCTGTAAGGTTCCTTCCATAGGGGCTGGCAGTGTTCCGTAGGGGCCTCTAGGGCTTCGTAAGTGCCCGCAGGAGTCTGTAGGAATCCGTGGGATTCTGTAAGGTTCTGGAGGGTTCTGCAGGGTTCCGTAGGGGCCCGTAGAGTTCCGTAGTGGCTGGTAAAGTTCCGTAGGTCCTTGTGGGGTTCTGTATGGACTTGTAGGGTTCCGTAAGGGCCTGCAGGGTTCTGTAAGTGCCCGCAGGTGTCTGTAGGGTTCTGTAGGGGTCTGTAGGTTTCCGTAGGCACCTGCAGTGTTCTGTAGGAGCCCATAGGGTTTTAGTGAGGTTCCGTTGTGTTGCTAAGGGTCTTGTAGAGTGCTGTCGGGTCCTGGAGTATTCTGTAGGGTTCCAGAGGGGCTTGTAGGGTACCGTCAAAATCTGTAGGCTTCCCTAGGGGCCCGTAGAGTCCCGTAGATTTCCGTAGGGGCCTGTAGGGTTGTGTAAGTGCCTGCAGGGGTTGGTAGGAGCTTGTAGGGTTCCATAAGTTTCCAGAGGGTTGTGTAGGGTTCCGTAGGGGCCGGTGGTGTTCCCTAGGGGCCTGTAGAGTCTCGTACGGTTCCGTAGGGGCCTGTGGTGTTCCCTAGGGGCCTGTAGAGTCTCGTACAGTTCCGTAGGGTCCTGTAGGTTTCCATAAGCGCCCACAGAGGTCTGAAGGGGCCCGTACTGTTCCGTAAGGATCCACAGGGCTCCGTAGAGCTTCGTAGGTTCCCTAGAGGCCTCTGGAGTACCACAGGAGCCAGTAGTGTTCTGTAGGGGTCTGTAAGGTTCCTTCCATAGGGGCTGGCAGTGTTCCGTAGGGGCCTCTAGGGCTGCGTAAGTGCCCGCAGGAGTCTGTAGGAATCCGTGGGATTCTGTAAGGTTCTGGAGGGTTCTGCAGGGTTCCGTAGGGGCCCGTAGAGTTCCGTAGTGGCTGGTAAAGTTCCGTAGGGCCTTGTGGGGTTCTGTATGGACCTGTAGGGTTCCGTAGGGGCCTGCAGGGTTCTGTAAGTTCCCGCAGGTGTCTGTAGGGTTCTGTAGGGGTCTGTAGGTTCCGTAGGCACCTGCAGTGTTCTGTAGGAGCCCATAGGGTTTTAGTGAGGTTCCGTTGTGTTGCTAAGGGTCTTGTAGAGTGCTGTCGGGTCCTGGAGTATTCTGTAGGGTTCCAGAGGGGCTCGTAGGGTTCCGTCAAAATCTGTAGGCTTCCCTAGGGGCCCGTAGAGTCCTGTAGATTTCCGTAGGGGCCTGTAGGGTTGTGTAAGTGCCCGCAGGGGTTGGTAGGAGCTTGTAGGGTTCCATAAGTTTCCAGAGGGTTGTGTAGGGTTTCGTAGGGGCCGGTGGTGTTCCCTAGGGGCCTGTAGAGTCTCGTACGGTTCCGTAGGGGCCTGTGGTGTTCCCTAGGGGCCTGTAGAGTCTCGTACAGTTCCGTAGGGTCCTGTAGGTTTCCATAAGCGCCCGCAGAGGTCTGAAGGGGCCCGTACTGTTCCGTAAGGATCCATAGGGCTCCGTAGAGCTTCGTAGGTTCCCTAGAGGCCTGTAGAGTACCGCAGGAGCCAGTAGTGTTCTGTAGGGGTCTGTAAGGTTCCTTCCGTAGGGGCTGGCAGTGTTCCGTAGGGGCCTCTAGGGCTTCGTAAGTGCCCGCAGGAGTCTGTAGGAATCCGTGGGATTCTGTAAGGTTCTGGAGGGTTCTGCAGGGTTCCGTAGGGGCCCGTAGAGTTCCGTAGTGGCTGGTAAAGTTCCGTAGGGCCTTGTGGGGTTCTGTATGGACTTGTAGGGTTCCGTAGGGGCCTGCAGGGTTCTGTAAGTTCCCGCAGGTGTCTGTAGGGTTCTGTAGGGGTCTGTAGGTTTCCGTAGGCACCTGCAGTGTTCTGTAGGAGCCCATAGGGTTTTAGTGAGGTTCCGTTGTGTTGCTAAGGGTCTTGTAGAGTGCTGTCGGGTCCTGGAGTATTCTGTAGGGTTCCAGAGGGGCTCGTAGGGTTCCGTCAAAATCTGTAGGCTTCCCTAGGGGCCCGTAGAGTCCTGTAGATTTCCGTAGGGGCCTGTAGGGTTGTGTAAGTGCCCGCAGGGGTTGGTAGGAGCTTGTAGGGTTCCATAAGTTTCCAGAGGGTTGTGTAGGGTTCCGTAGGGGCCGGTGGTGTTCCCTAGGGGCCTGTAGAGTCTCGTACGGTTCCGTAGGGGCCTGTGGTGTTCCCTAGGGGCCTGTAGAGTCTCGTACAGTTCCGTAGGGTCCTGTAGGTTTCCATAAGCGCCCGCAGAGGTCTGAAGGGGCCCGTACTGTTCCGTAACGATCCATAGGGCTCCGTAGAGCTTCGTAGGTTCCCTAGAGGCCTGTAGAGTACCGCAGGAGCCAGTAGTGTTCTGTAGGGGTCTGTAAGGTTCCTTCCATAGGGGCTGGCAGTGTTCCGTAGGGGCCTCTAGGGCTTCGTAAGTGCCCGCAGGAGTCTGTAGGAATCCGTGGGATTCTGTAAGGTTCTGGAGGGTTCTGCAGGGTTCCGTAGGGGCCCGTAGAGTTCCGTAGTGGCTGGTAAAGTTCCGTAGGGCCCTGTACCTTTCCGTAACTGCCTGCAAGGGTCTTTAGGCTTCCGTAGGGGCTGGTAGGGTTCCATAAAGTTCCCTGGGTTCCTGCAGAGTTCTGTAAGTGCCCACAAGGGCCTGTAGGGGCCCACAGTGTTTCTGTCAGGTTCCGTAGAGTTCCGTAGGGGCCATAGGTTTCCGTAGAGGCTGGTAGTATTCCGTAGGGGTCTGTAGGGTTCCGTAGGCACCTGCAGTGTTCTGTAGGAGCCCATAGGGTTTTCGTGAGGTTCCGTTGTGTTGCTAAGGGTCTTGTAGAGTGCTGTCGGGTCCTGGAGTATTCTGTAGGGTTCCAGAGGGGCTTGTAGGGTACCGTCGAAATCTGTAGGCTTCCCTAGGGGCCCGTAGAGTCCCGTAGATTTCCGTAGGGGCCTGTAGGCTTGTGTAAGTGCCCGCAGGGGTTGGTAGGAGCTTGTAGGGTTCCATAAGTTTCCAGAGGGTTGTGTAGGGTTCCGTAGGGGCCGGTGGTGTTCCCTAGGGGCCTGTAGAGTCTCGTACGGTTCCATAGGGGCCTGTGGTGTTCCCTAGGGGCCTGTAGAGTCTCGTACAGTTCCGTAGGGTCCTGTAGGTTTCCATAAGCGCCCACAGAGGTCTGAAGGGGCCCGTACTGTTCCGTAAGGATCCACAGGGCTCCGTAGAGCTTCGTAGGTTCCCTAGAGGCCTCTGGAGTACCACAGGAGCCAGTAGTGTTCTGTAGGGGTCTGTAAGGTTCCTTCCATAGGTGCGGCATTGTTCCGTAGGGGCCTCTAGGGCTGCGTAAGTGCCCGCAGGAGTCTGTAGGAATCCGTGGGATTCTGTAAGGTTCTGGAGGGTTCTGCAGGGTTCCATAGGGGCCCGTAGAGTTCCGTAGTGGCTGGTAAAGTTCCGTAGGGCCTTGTGGGGTTCTGTATGGACTTGTAGGGTTCCGTAGGGGCCTGCAGGGTTCTGTAAGTTCCCGCAGGTGTCTGTAGGGTTCTGTAGGGGTCTGTAGGTTTCCGTAGGCACCTGCAGTGTTCTGTAGGAGCCCATAGGGTTTTCGTGAGGTTCCGTTGTGTTGCTAAGGGTCTTGTAGAGTGCTGTCGGGTCCTGGAGTATTCTGTAGGGTTCCAGAGGGGCTCGTAGGGTTCCGTCAAAATCTGTAGGCTTCCCTAGGGGCCCGTAGAGTCCTGTAGATTTCCGTAGGGGCCTGTAGGGTTGTGTAAGTGCCCGCAGGGGTTGGTAGGAGCTTGTAGGGTGCCATAAGTTTCCAGAGGGTTGTGTAGGGTTCCGTAGGGGCCGGTGGTGTTCCCTAGGGGCCTGTAGAGTCTCGTACGGTTCCGTAGGGGCCTGTGGTGTTCCCTAGGGGCCTGTAGAGTCTCGTACAGTTCCGTAGGGTCCTGTAGGTTTCCATAAGCGCCCACAGAGGTCTGAAGGGGCCCGTACTGTTCCGTAAGGATCCACAGGGCTCCGTAGAGCTTCGTAGGTTCCCTAGAGGCCTGTAGAGTACCACAGGAGCCAGTAGTGTTCTGTAGGGGTCTGTAAGGTTCCTTCCATAGGGGCTGGCAGTGTTCCGTAGGGGCCTCTAGGGCTTCGTAAGTGCCCGCAGGAGTCTGTAGGAATCCGTGGGATTCTGTAAGGTTCTGGAGGGTTCTGCAGGGTTCCGTAGGGGCCCGTAGAGTTCCGTAGTGGCTGGTAAAGTTCCGTAGGTCCTTGTGGGGTTCTGTTTGGACTTGTAGGGTTCCGTAGGGGCCTGCAGGGTTCTGTAAGTGCCCGCAGGTGTCTGTAGGGTTCTGTAGGGGTCTGTAGGTTTCCGTAGGCACCTGCAGTGTTCTGTAGGAGCCCATAGGGTTTTCGTGAGGTTCCGTTGTGTTGCTAAGGGTCTTGTAGAGTGCTGTCGGGTCCTGGAGTATTCTGTAGGGTTCCAGAGGGGCTCGTAGGGTTCCGTCGAAATCTGTAGGCTTCCCTAGGGGCCCGTGGAGTCCCGTAGATTTCCGTAGGGGCCTGTAGGGTTGTGTAAGTGCCCGCAGGGGTTGGTAGGAGCTTGTAGGGTTCCATAAGTTTCCAGAGGGTTGTGTAGGGTTCCGTAGGGGCCGGTGGTGTTCCCTAGGGGCCTGTAGAGTCTCGTACAGTTCCGTAGGGGCCTGTGGTGTTCCCTAGGGGCCTGTAGAGTCTCGTACAGTTCCGTAGGGTCCTGTAGGTTTCCATAAGCGCCCACAGAGGTCTGAAGGGGCCCGTACTGTTCCGTAAGGATCCACAGGGCTCCGTAGAGCTTCGTAGGTTCCCTAGAGGCCTGTAGAGTACCACAGGAGCCAGTAGTGTTCTGTAGGGGTCTGTAAGGTTCTTTCCGTAGGGGCTGGCAGTGTTCCGTAGGGGCCTCTAGGGCTTCGTAAGTGCCCGCAGGAGTCTGTAGGAATCCGTGGGATTCTGTAAGGTTCTGGAGGGTTCTGCAGGGTTCCGTAGGGGCCCGTAGAGTTCCGTAGTGGCTGGTAAAGTTCCGTAGGGCCTTGTGGGGTTCTGTATGGACTTGTAGGGTTCCGTAGGGGCCTGCAGGGTTCTGTAAGTTCCCGCAGGTGTCTGTAGGGTTCTGTAGGGGTCTGTAGGTTTCCGTAGGCACCTGCAGTGTTCTGTAGGAGCCCATAGGGTTTTAGTGAGGTTCCGTTGTGTTGCTAAGGGTCTTGTAGAGTGCTGTCGGGTCCTGGAGTATTCTGTAGGGTTCCAGAGGGGCTCGTAGGGTTCCGTCAAAATCTGTAGGCTTCCCTAGGGGCCCGTAGAGTCCTGTAGATTTCCGTAGGGGCCTGTAGGTTTGTGTAAGTGCCCGCAGGGGTTGGTAGGAGCTTGTAGGGTTCCATAAGTTTCCAGAGGGTTGTGTAGGGTTCCGTAGGGGCCGGTGGTGTTCCCTAGGGGCCTGTAGAGTCTCGTACGGTTCCGTAGGGGCCTGTGGTGTTCCCTAGGGGCCTGTAGAGTCTCGTACAGTTCCGTAGGGTCCTGTAGGTTTCCATAAGCGCCCACAGAGGTCTGAAGGGGCCCGTACTGTTCCGTAAGGATCCACAGGGCTCCGTAGAGCTTCGTAGGTTCCCTAGAGGCCTGTAGAGTACCACAGGAGCCAGTAGTGTTCTGTAGGGGTCTGTAAGGTTCCTTCCGTAGGGGCTGGCAGTGTTCCGTAGGGGCCTCTAGGGCTTCGTAAGTGCCCGCAGGAGTCTGTAGGAATCCGTGGGATTCTGTAAGGTTCTGGAGGGTTCTGCAGGGTTCCGTAGGGGCCCGTAGAGTTCCGTAGTGGCTGGTAAAGTTCCGTATGGCCTTGTGGGGTTCTGTATGGACTTGTAGGGTTCCGTAGGGGCCTGCAGGGTTCTGTAAGTTCCCGCAGGTGTCTGTAGGGTTCTGTAGGGGTCTGTAGGTTTCCGTAGGCACCTGCAGTGTTCTGTAGGAGCCCATAGGGTTTTAGTGAGGTTCCGTTGTGTTGCTAAGGGTCTTGTAGAGTGCTGTCGGGTCCTGGAGTATTCTGTAGGGTTCCAGAGGGGCTCGTAGGGTTCCGTCAAAATCTGTAGGCTTCCCTAGGGGCCCGTAGAGTCCTGTAGATTTCCGTAGGGGCCTGTAGGGTTGTGTAAGTGCCCGCAGGGGTTGGTAGGAGCTTGTAGGGTTCCATAAGTTTCCAGAGGGTTGTGTAGGGTTCCGTAGGGGCCGGTGGTGTTCCCTAGGGACCTGTAGAGTCTCGTACGGTTCCGTAGGGGCCTGTGGTGTTCCCTAGGGGCCTGTAGAGTCTCGTACAGTTCCGTAGGGTCCTGTAGGTTTCCATAAGCGCCCACAGAGGTCTGAAGGGGCCCGTACTGTTCCGTAAGGATCCACAGGGCTCCGTAGAGCTTCGTAGGTTCCCTAGAGGCCTCTGGAGTACCACAGGAGCCAGTAGTGTTCTGTAGGGGTCTGTAAGGTTCCTTCCATAGGGGCTGGCAGTGTTCCGTAGGGGCCTCTAGGGCTTCGTAAGTGCCCGCAGGAGTCTGTAGGAATCCGTGGGATTCTGTAAGGTTCTGGAGGGTTCTGCAGGGTTCCGTAGGGGCCCGTAGAGTTCCGTAGTGGCTGGTAAAGTTCCGTAGGGCCTTGTGGGGTTCTGTATGGACTTGTAGGGTTCCGTAGGGGCCTGCAGGGTTCTGTAAGTGCCCGCAGGTGTCTGTAGGGTTCTGTAGGGGTCTGTAGGTTTCCGTAGGCACCTGCAGTGTTCTGTAGGAGGCCATAGGGTTTTAGTGAGGTTCCGTTGTGTTGCTAAGGGTCTTGTAGAGTGCTGTCGGGTCCTGGAGTATTCTGTAGGGTTCCAGAGGGGCTCGTAGGGTTCCGTCAAAATCTGTAGGCTTCCCTAGGGGCCCGTAGAGTCCTGTAGATTTCCGTAGGGGCCTGTAGGGTTGTGTAAGTGCCCGCAGGGGTTGGTAGGAGCTTGTAGGGTTCCATAAGTTTCCAGAGGGTTGTGTAGGGTTCCGTAGGGGCCGGTGGTGTTCCCTAGGGACCTGTAGAGTCTCGTACGGTTCCGTAGGGGCCTGTGGTGTTCCCTAGGGGCCTGTAGAGTCTCGTACAGTTCCGTAGGGTCCTGTAGGTTTCCATAAGCGCCCACAGAGGTCTGAAGGGGCCCGTACTGTTCCGTAAGGATCCACAGGGCTCCGTAGAGCTTCGTAGGTTCCCTAGAGGCCTCTGGAGTACCACAGGAGCCAGTAGTGTTCTGTAGGGGTCTGTAAGGTTCCTTCCATAGGGGCTGGCAGTGTTCCGTAGGGGCCTCTAGGGCTTCGTAAGTGCCCGCAGGAGTCTGTAGGAATCCGTGGGATTCTGTAAGGTTCTGGAGGGTTCTGCAGGGTTCCGTAGGGGCCCGTAGAGTTCCGTAGTGGCTGGTAAAGTTCCGTAGGGCCTTGTGGGGTTCTGTATGGACTTGTAGGGTTCCGTAGGGGCCTGCAGGGTTCTGTAAGTGCCCGCAGGTGTCTGTAGGGTTCTGTAGGGGTCTGTAGGTTTCCGTAGGCACCTGCAGTGTTCTGTAGGAGGCCATAGGGTTTTAGTGAGGTTCCGTTGTGTTGCTAAGGGTCTTGTAGAGTGCTGTCGGGTCCTGGAGTATTCTGTAGGGTTCCAGAGGGGCTCGTAGGGTTCCGTCAAAATCTGTAGGCTTCCCTAGGGGCCCGTAGAGTCCTGTAGATTTCCGTAGGGGCCTGTAGGGTTGTGTAAGTGCCCGCAGGGGTTGGTAGGAGCTTGTAGGGTTCCATAAGTTTCCAGAGGGTTGTGTAGGGTTCCGTAGGGGCCGGTGGTGTTCCCTAGGGGCCTGTAGAGTCTCGTACGGTTCCGTAGGGGCCTGTGGTGTTCCCTAGGGGCCTGTAGAGTCTCGTACAGTTCCGTAGGGTCCTGTAGGTTTCCATAAGCGCCCGCAGAGGTCTGAAGGGGCCCGTACTGTTCCGTAACGATCCATAGGGCTCCGTAGAGCTTCGTAGGTTCCCTAGAGGCCTGTAGAGTACCGCAGGAGCCAGTAGTGTTCTGTAGGGGTCTGTAAGGTTCCTTCCATAGGGGCTGGCAGTGTTCCGTAGGGGCCTCTAGGGCTTCGTAAGTGCCCGCAGGAGTCTGTAGGAATCCGTGGGATTCTGTAAGGTTCTGGAGGGTTCTGCAGGGTTCCGTAGGGGCCCGTAGAGTTCCGTAGTGGCTGGTAAAGTTCCGTAGGGCCCTGTACCTTTCCGTAACTGCCTGCAAGGGTCTTTAGGCTTCCGTAGGGGCTGGTAGGGTTCCATAAAGTTCCCTGGGTTCCTGCAGAGTTCTGTAAGTGCCCACAAGGGCCTGTAGGGGCCCACAGTGTTTCTGTCAGGTTCCGTAGAGTTCCGTAGGGGCCATAGGTTTCCGTAGAGGCTGGTAGTATTCCGTAGGGGTCTGTAGGGTTCCGTAGGCACCTGCAGTGTTCTGTAGGAGCCCATAGGGTTTTCGTGAGGTTCCGTTGTGTTGCTAAGGGTCTTGTAGAGTGCTGTCGGGTCCTGTAGTATTCTGTAGTGTTCCAGAGGGGCTTGTAGGGTACCGTCAAAATCTGTAGGCTTCCCTAGGGGCCCGTAGAGTCCCGTAGATTTCCGTAGGGGCCTGTAGGGTTGTGTAAGTGCCCGCAGGGGTTGGTAGGAGCTTGTAGGGTTCCATAAGTTTCCAGAGGGTTGTGTAGGGTTTCGTAGGGGCCGGTGGTGTTCCCTAGGGGCCTGTAGAGTCTCGTACGGTTCCGTAGGGGCCTGTGGTGTTCCCTAGGGGCCTGTAGAGTCTCGTACAGTTCCGTAGGGTCCTGTAGGTTTCCATAAGCGCCCGCAGAGGTCTGAAGGGGCCCGTACTGTTCCGTAAGGATCCATAGGGCTCCGTAGAGCTTCGTAGGTTCCCTAGAGGCCTGTAGAGTACCGCAGGAGCCAGTAGTGTTCTGTAGGGGTCTGTAAGGTTCCTTCCGTAGGGGCTGGCAGTGTTCCGTAGGGGCCTCTAGGGCTTCGTAAGTGCCCGCAGGAGTCTGTAGGAATCCGTGGGATTCTGTAAGGTTCTGGAGGGTTCTGCAGGGTTCCGTAGGGGCCCGTAGAGTTCCGTAGTGGCTGGTAAAGTTCCGTAGGGCCTTGTGGGGTTCTGTATGGACTTGTAGGGTTCCGTAGGGGCCTGCAGGGTTCTGTAAGTGCCCGCAGGTGTCTGTAGGGTTCTGTAGGGGTCTGTAGGTTTCCGTAGGCACCTGCAGTGTTCTGTAGGAGCCCATAGGGTTTTCGTGAGGTTCCGTTGTGTTGCTAAGGGTCTTGTAGAGTGCTGTCGGGTCCTGGAGTATTCTGTAGGGTTCCAGAGGGGCTCGTAGGGTTCCGTCAAAATCTGTAGGCTTCCCTAGGGGCCCGTAGAGTCCTGTAGATTTCCGTAGGGGCCTGTAGGGTTGTGTAAGTGCCCGCAGGGGTTGGTAGGAGCTTGTAGGGTTCCATAAGTTTCCAGAGGGTTGTGTAGGGTTCCGTAGGGGCCGGTGGTGTTCCCTAGGGGCCTGTAGAGTCTCGTACGGTTCCGTAGGGGCCTGTGGTGTTCCCTAGGGGCCTGTAGAGTCTCGTACAGTTCCGTAGCGTCCTGTAGGTTTCCATAAGCGCCCGCAGAGGTCTGAAGGGGCCCGTACTGTTCCGTAACGATCCATAGGGCTCCGTAGAGCTTCGTAGGTTCCCTAGAGGCCTGTAGAGTACCGCAGGAGCCAGTAGTGTTCTGTAGGGGTCTGTAAGGTTCCTTCCATAGGGGCTGGCAGTGTTCCGTAGGGGCCTCTAGGGCTTCGTAAGTGCCCGCAGGAGTCTGTAGGAATCCGTGGGATTCTGTAAGGTTCTGGAGGGTTCTGCAGGGTTCCGTAGGGGCCCGTAGAGTTCCGTAGTGGCTGGTAAAGTTCCGTAGGGCCCTGTACCTTTCCGTAACTGCCTGCAAGGGTCTTTAGGCTTCCGTAGGGGCTGGTAGGGTTCCATAAAGTTCCCTGGGTTCCTGCAGAGTTCTGTAAGTGCCCACAAGGGCCTGTAGGGGCCCACAGTGTTTCTGTCAGGTTCCGTAGAGTTCCGTAGGGGCCATAGGTTTCCGTAGAGGCTGGTAGTATTCCGTAGGGGTCTGTAGGGTTCCGTAGGCACCTGCAGTGTTCTGTAGGAGCCCATAGGGTTTTCGTGAGGTTCCGTTGTGTTGCTAAGGGTCTTGTAGAGTGCTGTCGGGTCCTGGAGTATTCTGTAGGGTTCCAGAGGGGCTTGTAGGGTACCGTCAAAATCTGTAGGCTTCCCTAGGGGCCCGTAGAGTCCCGTAGATTTCCGTAGGGGCCTGTAGGGTTGTGTAAGTGCCCGCAGGGGTTGGTAGGAGCTTGTAGGGTTCCATAAGTTTCCAGAGGGTTGTGTAGGGTTCCGTAGGGGCCGGTGGTGTTCCCTAGGGGCCTGTAGAGTCTCGTACGGTTCCGTAGGGGCCTGTGGTGTTCCCTAGGGGCCTGTAGAGTCTCGTACAGTTCCGTAGGGTCCTGTAGGTTTCCATAAGCGCCCACAGAGGTCTGAAGGGGCCCGTACTGTTCCGTAAGGATCCACAGGGCTCCGTAGAGCTTCGTAGGTTCCCTAGAGGCCTCTGGAGTACCACAGGAGCCAGTAGTGTTCTGTAGGGGTCTGTAAGGTTCCTTCCATAGGGGCTGGCAGTGTTCCGTAGGGGCCTCTAGGGCTGCGTAAGTGCCCGCAGGAGTCTGTAGGAATCCGTGGGATTCTGTAAGGTTCTGGAGGGTTCTGCAGGGTTCCGTAGGGGCCCGTAGAGTTCCGTAGTGGCTGGTAAAGTTCCGTAGGGCCTTGTGGGGTTCTGTATGGACCTGTAGGGTTCCGTAGGGGCCTGCAGGGTTCTGTAAGTTCCCGCAGGTGTCTGTAGGGTTCTGTAGGGGTCTGTAGGTTTCCGTAGGCACCTGCAGTGTTCTGTAGGAGCCCATAGGGTTTTAGTGAGGTTCCGTTGTGTTGCTAAGGGTCTTGTAGAGTGCTGTCGGGTCCTGGAGTATTCTGTAGGGTTCCAGAGGGGCTCGTAGGGTTCCGTCAAAATCTGTAGGCTTCCCTAGGGGCCCGTAGAGTCCTGTAGATTTCCGTAGGGGCCTGTAGGGTTGTGTAAGTGCCCGCAGGGGTTGGTAGGAGCTTGTAGGGTTCCATAAGTTTCCAGAGGGTTGTGTAGGGTTCCGTAGGGGCCGGTGGTGTTCCCTAGGGGCCTGTAGAGTCTCATACGGTTCCGTAGGGGCCTGTGGTGTTCCCTAGGGGCCTGTAGAGTCTCGTACAGTTCCGTAGGGTCCTGTAGGTTTCCATAAGCGCCCACAGAGGTCTGAAGGGGCCCGTACTGTTCCGTAAGGATCCATAGGGCTCCGTAGAGCTTCGTAGGTTCCCTAGAGGCCTGTAGAGTACCGCAGGAGCCAGTAGTGTTCTGTAGGGGTCTGTAAGGTTCCTTCCGTAGGGGCTGGCAGTGTTCCGTAGGGGCCTCTAGGGCTTCGTAAGTGCCCGCAGGAGTCTGTAGGAATCCGTGGGATTCTGTAAGGTTCTGGAGGGTTCTGCAGGGTTCCGTAGGGGCCCGTAGAGTTCCGTAGTGGCTGGTAAAGTTCCGTATGGCCTTGTGGGGTTCTGTATGGACTTGTAGGGTTCCGTAGGGGCCTGCAGGGTTCTGTAAGTTCCCGCAGGTGTCTGTAGGGTTCTGTAGGGGTCTGTAGGTTTCCGTAGGCACCTGCAGTGTTCTGTAGGAGCCCATAGGGTTTTCGTGAGGTTCCGTTGTGTTGCTAAGGGTCTTGTAGAGTGCTGTCGGGTCCTGGAGTATTCTGTAGGGTTCCAGAGGGGCTCGTAGGGTTCCGTCGAAATCTGTAGGCTTCCCTAGGGGCCCGTAGAGTCCTGTAGATTTCCGTAGGGGCCTGTAGGGTTGTGTAAGTGCCCGCAGGGGTTGGTAGGAGCTTGTAGGGTTCCATAAGTTTCCAGAGGGTTGTGTAGGGTTCCGTAGGGGCCGGTGGTGTTCCCTAGGGACCTGTAGAGTCTCGTACGGTTCCGTAGGGGCCTGTGGTGTTCCCTAGGGGCCTGTAGAGTCTCGTACAGTTCCGTAGGGTCCTGTAGGTTTCCATAAGCGCCCACAGAGGTCTGAAGGGGCCCGTACTGTTCCGTAAGGATCCACAGGGCTCCGTAGAGCTTCGTAGGTTCCCTAGAGGCCTCTGGAGTACCACAGGAGCCAGTAGTGTTCTGTAGGGGTCTGTAAGGTTCCTTCCATAGGGGCTGGCAGTGTTCCGTAGGGGCCTCTAGGGCTTCGTAAGTGCCCGCAGGAGTCTGTAGGAATCCGTGGGATTCTGTAAGGTTCTGGAGGGTTCTGCAGGGTTCCGTAGGGGCCCGTAGAGTTCCGTAGTGGCTGGTAAAGTTCCGTATGGCCTTGTGGGGTTCTGTATGGACTTGTAGGGTTCCGTAGGGGCCTGCAGGGTTCTGTAAGTTCCCGCAGGTGTCTGTAGGGTTCTGTAGGGGTCTGTAGGTTTCCGTAGGCACCTGCAGTGTTCTGTAGGAGGCCATAGGGTTTTAGTGAGGTTCCGTTGTGTTGCTAAGGGTCTTGTAGAGTGCTGTCGGGTCCTGGAGTATTCTGTAGGGTTCCAGAGGGGCTCGTAGGGTTCCGTCGAAATCTGTAGGCTTCCCTAGGGGCCCGTAGAGTCCTGTAGATTTCCGTAGGGGCCTGTAGGGTTGTGTAAGTGCCCGCAGGGGTTGGTAGGAGCTTGTAGGGTTCCATAAGTTTCCAGAGGGTTGTGTAGGGTTCCGTAGGGGCCGGTGGTGTTCCCTAGGGACCTGTAGAGTCTCGTACGGTTCCGTAGGGGCCTGTGGTGTTCCCTAGGGGCCTGTAGAGTCTCGTACAGTTCCGTAGGGTCCTGTAGGTTTCCATAAGCGCCCACAGAGGTCTGAAGGGGCCCGTACTGTTCCGTAAGGATCCACAGGGCTCCGTAGAGCTTCGTAGGTTCCCTAGAGGCCTCTGGAGTACCACAGGAGCCAGTAGTGTTCTGTAGGGGTCTGTAAGGTTCCTTCCATAGGGGCTGGCAGTGTTCCGTAGGGGCCTCTAGGGCTTCGTAAGTGCCCGCAGGAGTCTGTAGGAATCCGTGGGATTCTGTAAGGTTCTGGAGGGTTCTGCAGGGTTCCGTAGGGGCCCGTAGAGTTCCGTAGTGGCTGGTAAAGTTCCGTAGGGCCTTGTGGGGTTCTGTATGGACTTGTAGGGTTCCGTAGGGGCCTGCAGGGTTCTGTAAGTGCCCGCAGGTGTCTGTAGGGTTCTGTAGGGGTCTGTAGGTTTCCGTAGGCACCTGCAGTGTTCTGTAGGAGCCCATAGGGTTTTAGTGAGGTTCCGTTGTGTTGCTAAGGGTCTTGTAGAGTGCTGTCGGGTCCTGGAGTATTCTGTAGGGTTCCAGAGGGGCTCGTAGGGTTCCGTCAAAATCTGTAGGCTTCCCTAGGGGCCCGTAGAGTCCTGTAGATTTCCGTAGGGGCCTGTAGGCTTGTGTAAGTGCCCGCAGGGGTTGGTAGGAGCTTGTAGGGTTCCATAAGTTTCCAGAGGGTTGTGTAGGGTTCCGTAGGGGCCGGTGGTGTTCCCTAGGGACCTGTAGAGTCTCGTACGGTTCCGTAGGGGCCTGTGGTGTTCCCTAGGGGCCTGTAGAGTCTCGTACAGTTCCGTAGGGTCCTGTAGGTTTCCATAAGCGCCCACAGAGGTCTGAAGGGGCCCGTACTGTTCCGTAAGGATCCACAGGGCTCCGTAGAGCTTCGTAGGTTCCCTAGAGGCCTGTAGAGTACCACAGGAGCCAGTAGTGTTCTGTAGGGGTCTGTAAGGTTCCTTCCATAGGGGCTGGCAGTGTTCCGTAGGGGCCTCTAGGGCTTCGTAAGTGCCCGCAGGAGTCTGTAGGAATCCGTGGGATTCTGTAAGGTTCTGGAGGGTTCTGCAGGGTTCCGTAGGGGCCCGTAGAGTTCCGTAGTGGCTGGTAAAGTTCCGTAGGGCCTTGTGGGGTTCTGTATGGACTTGTAGGGTTCCGTAGGGGCCTGCAGGGTTCTGTAAGTGCCCGCAGGTGTCTGTAGGGTTCTGTAGGGGTCTGTAGGTTTCCGTAGGCACCTGCAGTGTTCTGTAGGAGGCCATAGGGTTTTAGTGAGGTTCCGTTGTGTTGCTAAGGGTCTTGTAGAGTGCTGTCGGGTCCTGGAGTATTCTGTAGGGTTCCAGAGGGGCTCGTAGGGTTCCGTCAAAATCTGTAGGCTTCCCTAGGGGCCCGTAGAGTCCTGTAGATTTCCGTAGGGGCCTGTAGGGTTGTGTAAGTGCCCGCAGGGGTTGGTAGGAGCTTGTAGGGTTCCATAAGTTTCCAGAGGGTTGTGTAGGGTTCCGTAGGGGCCGGTGGTGTTCCCTAGGGGCCTGTAGAGTCTCGTACGGTTCCGTAGGGGCCTGTGGTGTTCCCTAGGGGCCTGTAGAGTCTCGTACAGTTCCGTAGGGTCCTGTAGGTTTCCATAAGCGCCCGCAGAGGTCTGAAGGGGCCCGTACTGTTCCGTAAGGATCCATAGGGCTCCGTAGAGCTTCGTAGGTTCCCTAGAGGCCTGTAGAGTACCGCAGGAGCCAGTAGTGTTCTGTAGGGGTCTGTAAGGTTCCTTCCATAGGGGCTGGCAGTGTTCCGTAGGGGCCTCTAGGGCTTCGTAAGTGCCCGCAGGAGTCTGTAGGAATCCGTGGGATTCTGTAAGGTTCTGGAGGGTTCTGCAGGGTTCCGTAGGGGCCCGTAGAGTTCCGTAGTGGCTGGTAAAGTTCCGTAGGGCCCTGTACCTTTCCGTAACTGCCTGCAAGGGTCTTTAGGCTTCCGTAGGGGCTGGTAGGGTTCCATAAAGTTCCCTGGGTTCCTGCAGAGTTCTGTAAGTGCCCACAAGGGCCTGTAGGGGCCCACAGTGTTTCTGTCAGGTTCCGTAGAGTTCCGTAGGGGCCATAGGTTTCCGTAGAGGCTGGTAGTATTCCGTAGGGGTCTGTAGGGTTCCGTAGGCACCTGCAGTGTTCTGTAGGAGCCCATAGGGTTTTCGTGAGGTTCCGTTGTGTTGCTAAGGGTCTTGTAGAGTGCTGTCGGGTCCTGGAGTATTCTGTAGGGTTCCAGAGGGGCTCGTAGGGTTCCGTCAAAATCTGTAGGCTTCCCTAGGGGCCCGTAGAGTCCTGTAGATTTCCGTAGGGGCCTGTAGGGTTGTGTAAGTGCCCGCAGGGGTTGGTAGGAGCTTGTAGGGTTCCATAAGTTTCCAGAGGGTTGTGTAGGGTTCCGTAGGGGCCGGTGGTGTTCCCTAGGGGCCTGTAGAGTCTCGTACGGTTCCGTAGGGGCCTGTGGTGTTCCCTAGGGGCCTGTAGAGTCTCGTACAGTTCCGTAGGGTCCTGTAGGTTTCCATAAGCGCCCACAGAGGTCTGAAGGGGCCCGTACTGTTCCGTAAGGATCCACAGGGCTCCGTAGAGCTTCGTAGGTTCCCTAGAGGCCTCTGGAGTACCACAGGAGCCAGTAGTGTTCTGTAGGGGTCTGTAAGGTTCCTTCCATAGGTGCGGCATTGTTCCGTAGGGGCCTCTAGGGCTGCGTAAGTGCCCGCAGGAGTCTGTAGGAATCCGTGGGATTCTGTAAGGTTCTGGAGGGTTCTGCAGGGTTCCATAGGGGCCCGTAGAGTTCCGTAGTGGCTGGTAAAGTTCCGTAGGGCCTTGTGGGGTTCTGTATGGACTTGTAGGGTTCCGTAGGGGCCTGCAGGGTTCTGTAAGTTCCCGCAGGTGTCTGTAGGGTTCTGTAGGGGTCTGTAGGTTTCCGTAGGCACCTGCAGTGTTCTGTAGGAGCCCATAGGGTTTTCGTGAGGTTCCGTTGTGTTGCTAAGGGTCTTGTAGAGTGCTGTCGGGTCCTGGAGTATTCTGTAGGGTTCCAGAGGGGCTCGTAGGGTTCCGTCAAAATCTGTAGGCTTCCCTAGGGGCCCGTAGAGTCCTGTAGATTTCCGTAGGGGCCTGTAGGGTTGTGTAAGTGCCCGCAGGGGTTGGTAGGAGCTTGTAGGGTGCCATAAGTTTCCAGAGGGTTGTGTAGGGTTCCGTAGGGGCCGGTGGTGTTCCCTAGGGGCCTGTAGAGTCTCGTACGGTTCCGTAGGGGCCTGTGGTGTTCCCTAGGGGCCTGTAGAGTCTCGTACAGTTCCGTAGGGTCCTGTAGGTTTCCATAAGCGCCCACAGAGGTCTGAAGGGGCCCGTACTGTTCCGTAAGGATCCACAGGGCTCCGTAGAGCTTCGTAGGTTCCCTAGAGGCCTGTAGAGTACCACAGGAGCCAGTAGTGTTCTGTAGGGGTCTGTAAGGTTCCTTCCATAGGGGCTGGCAGTGTTCCGTAGGGGCCTCTAGGGCTTCGTAAGTGCCCGCAGGAGTCTGTAGGAATCCGTGGGATTCTGTAAGGTTCTGGAGGGTTCTGCAGGGTTCCGTAGGGGCCCGTAGAGTTCCGTAGTGGCTGGTAAAGTTCCGTAGGTCCTTGTGGGGTTCTGTTTGGACTTGTAGGGTTCCGTAGGGGCCTGCAGGGTTCTGTAAGTGCCCGCAGGTGTCTGTAGGGTTCTGTAGGGGTCTGTAGGTTTCCGTAGGCACCTGCAGTGTTCTGTAGGAGCCCATAGGGTTTTCGTGAGGTTCCGTTGTGTTGCTAAGGGTCTTGTAGAGTGCTGTCGGGTCCTGGAGTATTCTGTAGGGTTCCAGAGGGGCTCGTAGGGTTCCGTCGAAATCTGTAGGCTTCCCTAGGGGCCCGTGGAGTCCCGTAGATTTCCGTAGGGGCCTGTAGGGTTGTGTAAGTGCCCGCAGGGGTTGGTAGGAGCTTGTAGGGTTCCATAAGTTTCCAGAGGGTTGTGTAGGGTTCCGTAGGGGCCGGTGGTGTTCCCTAGGGGCCTGTAGAGTCTCGTACAGTTCCGTAGGGGCCTGTGGTGTTCCCTAGGGGCCTGTAGAGTCTCGTACAGTTCCGTAGGGTCCTGTAGGTTTCCATAAGCGCCCACAGAGGTCTGAAGGGGCCCGTACTGTTCCGTAAGGATCCACAGGGCTCCGTAGAGCTTCGTAGGTTCCCTAGAGGCCTGTAGAGTACCACAGGAGCCAGTAGTGTTCTGTAGGGGTCTGTAAGGTTCTTTCCGTAGGGGCTGGCAGTGTTCCGTAGGGGCCTCTAGGGCTTCGTAAGTGCCCGCAGGAGTCTGTAGGAATCCGTGGGATTCTGTAAGGTTCTGGAGGGTTCTGCAGGGTTCCGTAGGGGCCCGTAGAGTTCCGTAGTGGCTGGTAAAGTTCCGTAGGGCCTTGTGGGGTTCTGTATGGACTTGTAGGGTTCCGTAGGGGCCTGCAGGGTTCTGTAAGTTCCCGCAGGTGTCTGTAGGGTTCTGTAGGGGTCTGTAGGTTTCCGTAGGCACCTGCAGTGTTCTGTAGGAGCCCATAGGGTTTTAGTGAGGTTCCGTTGTGTTGCTAAGGGTCTTGTAGAGTGCTGTCGGGTCCTGGAGTATTCTGTAGGGTTCCAGAGGGGCTCGTAGGGTTCCGTCAAAATCTGTAGGCTTCCCTAGGGGCCCGTAGAGTCCTGTAGATTTCCGTAGGGGCCTGTAGGTTTGTGTAAGTGCCCGCAGGGGTTGGTAGGAGCTTGTAGGGTTCCATAAGTTTCCAGAGGGTTGTGTAGGGTTCCGTAGGGGCCGGTGGTGTTCCCTAGGGGCCTGTAGAGTCTCGTACGGTTCCGTAGGGGCCTGTGGTGTTCCCTAGGGGCCTGTAGAGTCTCGTACAGTTCCGTAGGGTCCTGTAGGTTTCCATAAGCGCCCGCAGAGGTCTGAAGGGGCCCGTACTGTTCCGTAAGGATCCATAGGGCTCCGTAGAGCTTCGTAGGTTCCCTAGAGGCCTGTAGAGTACCGCAGGAGCCAGTAGTGTTCTGTAGGGGTCTGTAAGGTTCCTTCCATAGGGGCTGGCAGTGTTCCGTAGGGGCCTCTAGGGCTTCGTAAGTGCCCGCAGGAGTCTGTAGGAATCCGTGGGATTCTGTAAGGTTCTGGAGGGTTCTGCAGGGTTCCGTAGGGGCCCGTAGAGTTCCGTAGTGGCTGGTAAAGTTCCGTAGGGCCCTGTACCTTTCCGTAACTGCCTGCAAGGGTCTTTAGGCTTCCGTAGGGGCTGGTAGGGTTCCATAAAGTTCCGTGGGTTCCTGCAGAGTTCTGTAAGTGCCCACAAGGGCCTGTAGGGGCCCACAGTGTTTCTGTCAGGTTCCGTAGAGTTCCGTAGGGGCCATAGGTTTCCGTAGAGGCTGGTAGTATTCCGTAGGGGTCTGTAGGGTTCCGTAGGCACCTGCAGTGTTCTGTAGGAGCCCATAGGGTTTTCGTGAGGTTCCGTTGTGTTGCTAAGGGTCTTGTAGAGTGCTGTCGGGTCCTGTAGTATTCTGTAGTGTTCCAGAGGGGCTTGTAGGGTACCGTCAAAATCTGTAGGCTTCCCTAGGGGCCCGTAGAGTCCCGTAGATTTCCGTAGGGGCCTGTAGGGTTGTGTAAGTGCCCGCAGGGGTTGGTAGGAGCTTGTAGGGTTCCATAAGTTTCCAGAGGGTTGTGTAGGGTTCCGTAGGGGCCGGTGGTGTTCCCTAGGGGCCTGTAGAGTCTCGTACGGTTCCGTAGGGGCCTGTGGTGTTCCCTAGGGGCCTGTAGAGTCTCGTACAGTTCCGTAGGGTCCTGTAGGTTTCCATAAGCGCCCACAGAGGTCTGAAGGGGCCCGTACTGTTCCGTAAGGATCCACAGGGCTCCGTAGAGCTTCGTAGGTTCCCTAGAGACCTCTGGAGTACCACAGGAGCCAGTAGTGTTCTGTAGGGGTCTGTAAGGTTCCTTCCATAGGGGCTGGCAGTGTTCCGTAGGGGCCTCTAGGGCTGCGTAAGTGCCCGCAGGAGTCTGTAGGAATCCGTGGGATTCTGTAAGGTTCTGGAGGGTTCTGCAGGGTTCCGTAGAGGCCCGTAGAGTTCCGTAGTGGCTGGTAAAGTTCCGTAGGGCCTTGTGGGGTTCTGTATGGACCTGTAGGGTTCCGTAGGGGCCTGCAGGGTTCTGTAAGTTCCCGCAGGTGTCTGTAGGGTTCTGTAGGGGTCTGTAGGTTTCCGTAGGCACCTGCAGTGTTCTGTAGGAGCCCATAGGGTTTTAGTGAGGTTCCGTTGTGTTGCTAAGGGTCTTGTAGAGTGCTGTCGGGTCCTGGAGTATTCTGTAGGGTTCCAGAGGGGCTCGTAGGGTTCCGTCAAAATCTGTAGGCTTCCCTAGGGGCCCGTAGAGTCCTGTAGATTTCCGTAGGGGCCTGTAGGGTTGTGTAAGTGCCCGCAGGGGTTGGTAGGAGCTTGTAGGGTTCCATAAGTTTCCAGAGGGTTGTGTAGGGTTCCGTAGGGGCCTGTGGTGTTCCCTAGGGGCCTGTAGAGTCTCGTACGGTTCCGTAGGGGCCTGTGGTGTTCCCTAGGGGCCTGTAGAGTCTCGTACAGTTCCGTAGGGTCCTGTAGGTTTCCATAAGCGCCCGCAGAGGTCTGAAGGGGCCCGTACTGTTCCGTAAGGATCCATAGGGCTCCGTAGAGCTTCGTAGGTTCCCTAGAGGCCTGTAGAGTACCGCAGGAGCCAGTAGTGTTCTGTAGGGGTCTGTAAGGTTCCTTCCGTAGGGGCTGGCAGTGTTCCGTAGGGGCCTCTAGGGCTTCGTAAGTGCCCGCAGGAGTCTGTAGGAATCCGTGGGATTCTGTAAGGTTCTGGAGGGTTCTGCAGGGTTCCGTAGGGGCCCGTAGAGTTCCGTAGTGGCTGGTAAAGTTCCGTAGGGCCCTGTACTGTTCCGTAACTGCCTGCAAGGGTCTTTAGGCTTCCGTAGGGGCTGGTAGGGTTCCATAAAGTTCCGTGGGTTCCTGCAGAGTTCTGTAAGTGCCCACAAGGGCCTGTAGGGGCCCACAGTGTTTCTGTCAGGTTCCGTAGAGTTCCGTAGGGGCCATAGGTTTCCGTAGTGGAGGTAGTATTCCGTAGGGGTCTGTAGGGTTCCGTAGGCACCTGCAGTGTTCTGTAGGAGCCCATAGGGTTTTCGTGAGGTTCCGTTGTGTTGCTAAGGGTCTTGTAGAGTGCTGTCGGGTCCTGGAGTATTCTGTAGGCTTCCAGAGGGGCTCGTAGGGTTCCGTCGAAATCTGTAGGCTTCCCTAGGGGCCCGTAGAGTCCCGTAGATTTCCATAGGGGCCTGTAGGCTTGTGTAAGTGCCCGCAGGGGTTGGTAGGAGCTTGTAGGGTTCCATAAGTTTCCAGAGGGTTGTGTAGGGTTCCGTAGGGGCCGGTGGTGTTCCCTAGGGGCCTGTAGAGTCTCGTACGGTTCCGTAGGGGCCTGTGGTGTTCCCTAGGGGCCTGTAGAGTCTCGTACAGTTCCGTAGGGTCCTGTAGGTTTCCATAAGCGCCCACAGAGGTCTGAAGGGGCCCGTACTGTTCCGTAAGGATCCACAGGGCTCCGTAGAGCTTCGTAGGTTCCCTAGAGGCCTCTGGAGTACCACAGGAGCCAGTAGTGTTCTGTAGGGGTCTGTAAGGTTCCTTCCATAGGTGCTGGCATTGTTCCGTAGGGGCCTCTAGGGCTGCGTAAGTGCCCGCAGGAGTCTGTAGGAATCCGTGGGATTCTGTAAGGTTCTGGAGGGTTCTGCAGGGTTCCGTAGGGGCCCGTAGAGTTCCGTAGTGGCTGCTAAAGTTCCGTAGGTCCTTGTGGGGTTCTGTATGGACTTGTAGGGTTCCGTAGGGGCCTGCAGGGTTCTGTAAGTGCCCGCAGGTGTCTGTAGGGTTCTGTAGGGGTCTGTAGGTTTCCGTAGGCACCTGCAGTGTTCTGTAGGAGCCCATAGGGTTTTCGTGAGGTTCCGTTGTGTTGCTAAGGGTCTTGTAGAGTGCTGTCGGGTCCTGGAGTATTCTGTAGGGTTCCAGAGGGGCTTGTAGGGTACCGTCAAAATCTGTAGGCTTCCCTAGGGGCCCGTAGAGTCCCGTAGATTTCCGTAGGGGCCTGTAGGCTTGTGTAAGTGCCTGCAGGGGTTGGTAGGAGCTTGTAGGGTGCCATAAGTTTCCAGAGGGTTGTGTAGGGTTCCGTAGGGGCCTGTGGTGTTCCCTAGGGGCCTGTAGAGTCTCGTACGGTTCCGTAGGGGCCTGTGGTGTTCCCTAGGGGCCTGTAGAGTCTCATACAGTTCCGTAGGGTCCTGTAGGTTTCCATAAGCGCCCACAGAGGTCTGAAGGGGCCCGTACTGTTCCGTAAGGATCCACAGGGCTCCGTAGAGCTTCGTAGGTTCCCTAGAGACCTCTGGAGTACCACAGGAGCCAGTAGTGTTCTGTAGGGGTCTGTAAGGTTCCTTCCGTAGGGGCTGGCAGTGTTCCGTAGGGGCCTCTAGGGCTTCGTAAGTGCCCGCAGGAGTCTGTAGGAATCCGTGGGATTCTGTAAGGTTCTGGAGGGTTCTGCAGGGTTCCGTAGGGGCCCGTAGAGTTCCGTAGTGGCTGGTAAAGTTCCGTAGGGCCCTGTACCTTTCCGTAACTGCCTGCAAGGGTCTTTAGGCTTCCGTAGGGGCTGGTAGGGTTCCATAAAGTTCCGTGGGTTCCTGCAGAGTTCTGTAAGTGCCCACAAGGGCCTGTAGGGGCCCACAGTGTTTCTGTCAGGTTCCGTAGAGTTCCGTAGGGGCCATAGGTTTCCGTAGAGGCTGGTAGTATTCCGTAGGGGTCTGTAGGGTTCCGTAGGCACCTGCAGTGTTCTGTAGGAGCCCATAGGGTTTTCGTGAGGTTCCGTTGTGTTGCTAAGGGTCTTGTAGAGTGCTGTCGGGTCCTGTAGTATTCTGTAGTGTTCCAGAGGGGCTTGTAGGGTACCGTCAAAATCTGTAGGCTTCCCTAGGGGCCCGTAGAGTCCCGTAGATTTCCGTAGGGGCCTGTAGGCTTGTGTAAGTGCCCGCAGGGGTTGGTAGGAGCTTGTAGGGTTCCATAAGTTTCCAGAGGGTTGTGTAGGGTTCCGTAGGGGCCGGTGGTGTTCCCTAGGGGCCTGTAGAGTCTCGTACGGTTCCGTAGGGGCCTGTGGTGTTCCCTAGGGGCCTGTAGAGTCTCGTACAGTTCCGTAGGGTCCTGTAGGTTTCCATAAGCGCCCACAGAGGTCTGAAGGGGCCCGTACTGTTCCGTAAGGATCCACAGGGCTCCGTAGAGCTTCGTAGGTTCCCTAGAGACCTCTGGAGTACCACAGGAGCCAGTAGTGTTCTGTAGGGGTCTGTAAGGTTCCTTCCGTAGGGGCTGGCAGTGTTCCGTAGGGGCCTCTAGGGCTGCGTAAGTGCCCGCAGGAGTCTGTAGGAATCCGTGGGATTCTGTAAGGTTCTGGAGGGTTCTGCAGGGTTCCGTAGAGGCCCGTAGAGTTCCGTAGTGGCTGGTAAAGTTCCGTAGGGCCTTGTGGGGTTCTGTATGGACCTGTAGGGTTCCGTAGGGGCCTGCAGGGTTCTGTAAGTTCCCGCAGGTGTCTGTAGGGTTCTGTAGGGGTCTGTAGGTTTCCGTAGGCACCTGCAGTGTTCTGTAGGAGCCCATAGGGTTTTAGTGAGGTTCCGTTGTGTTGCTAAGGGTCTTGTAGAGTGCTGTCGGGTCCTGGAGTATTCTGTAGGGTTCCAGAGGGGCTCGTAGGGTTCCGTCAAAATCTGTAGGCTTCCCTAGGGGCCCGTAGAGTCCTGTAGATTTCCGTAGGGGCCTGTAGGGTTGTGTAAGTGCCCGCAGGGGTTGGTAGGAGCTTGTAGGGTTCCATAAGTTTCCAGAGGGTTGTGTAGGGTTCCGTAGGGGCCTGTGGTGTTCCCTAGGGGCCTGTAGAGTCTCGTACGGTTCCGTAGGGGCCTGTGGTGTTCCCTAGGGGCCTGTAGAGTCTCGTACAGTTCCGTAGGGTCCTGTAGGTTTCCATAAGCGCCCGCAGAGGTCTGAAGGGGCCCGTACTGTTCCGTAAGGATCCATAGGGCTCCGTAGAGCTTCGTAGGTTCCCTAGAGGCCTGTAGAGTACCGCAGGAGCCAGTAGTGTTCTGTAGGGGTCTGTAAGGTTCCTTCCGTAGGGGCTGGCAGTGTTCCGTAGGGGCCTCTAGGGCTTCGTAAGTGCCCGCAGGAGTCTGTAGGAATCCGTGGGATTCTGTAAGGTTCTGGAGGGTTCTGCAGGGTTCCGTAGGGGCCCGTAGAGTTCCGTAGTGGCTGGTAAAGTTCCGTAGGGCCCTGTACTGTTCCGTAACTGCCTGCAAGGGTCTTTAGGCTTCCGTAGGGGCTGGTAGGGTTCCATAAAGTTCCGTGGGTTCCTGCAGAGTTCTGTAAGTGCCCACAAGGGCCTGTAGGGGCCCACAGTGTTTCTGTCAGGTTCCGTAGAGTTCCGTAGGGGCCATAGGTTTCCGTAGTGGAGGTAGTATTCCGTAGGGGTCTGTAGGGTTCCGTAGGCACCTGCAGTGTTCTGTAGGAGCCCATAGGGTTTTCGTGAGGTTCCGTTGTGTTGCTAAGGGTCTTGTAGAGTGCTGTCGGGTCCTGGAGTATTCTGTAGGCTTCCAGAGGGGCTCGTAGGGTTCCGTCGAAATCTGTAGGCTTCCCTAGGGGCCCGTAGAGTCCCGTAGATTTCCATAGGGGCCTGTAGGCTTGTGTAAGTGCCCGCAGGGGTTGGTAGGAGCTTGTAGGGTTCCATAAGTTTCCAGAGGGTTGTGTAGGGTTCCGTAGGGGCCGGTGGTGTTCCCTAGGGGCCTGTAGAGTCTCGTACGGTTCCGTAGGGGCCTGTGGTGTTCCCTAGGGGCCTGTAGAGTCTCGTACAGTTCCGTAGGGTCCTGTAGGTTTCCATAAGCGCCCACAGAGGTCTGAAGGGGCCCGTACTGTTCCGTAAGGATCCACAGGGCTCCGTAGAGCTTCGTAGGTTCCCTAGAGGCCTCTGGAGTACCACAGGAGCCAGTAGTGTTCTGTAGGGGTCTGTAAGGTTCCTTCCATAGGTGCTGGCATTGTTCCGTAGGGGCCTCTAGGGCTGCGTAAGTGCCCGCAGGAGTCTGTAGGAATCCGTGGGATTCTGTAAGGTTCTGGAGGGTTCTGCAGGGTTCCGTAGGGGCCCGTAGAGTTCCGTAGTGGCTGCTAAAGTTCCGTAGGTCCTTGTGGGGTTCTGTATGGACTTGTAGGGTTCCGTAGGGGCCTGCAGGGTTCTGTAAGTGCCCGCAGGTGTCTGTAGGGTTCTGTAGGGGTCTGTAGGTTTCCGTAGGCACCTGCAGTGTTCTGTAGGAGCCCATAGGGTTTTCGTGAGGTTCCGTTGTGTTGCTAAGGGTCTTGTAGAGTGCTGTCGGGTCCTGGAGTATTCTGTAGGGTTCCAGAGGGGCTTGTAGGGTACCGTCAAAATCTGTAGGCTTCCCTAGGGGCCCGTAGAGTCCCGTAGATTTCCGTAGGGGCCTGTAGGCTTGTGTAAGTGCCTGCAGGGGTTGGTAGGAGCTTGTAGGGTGCCATAAGTTTCCAGAGGGTTGTGTAGGGTTCCGTAGGGGCCTGTGGTGTTCCCTAGGGGCCTGTAGAGTCTCGTACGGTTCCGTAGGGGCCTGTGGTGTTCCCTAGGGGCCTGTAGAGTCTCATACAGTTCCGTAGGGTCCTGTAGGTTTCCATAAGCGCCCACAGAGGTCTGAAGGGGCCCGTACTGTTCCGTAAGGATCCACAGGGCTCCGTAGAGCTTCGTAGGTTCCCTAGAGACCTCTGGAGTACCACAGGAGCCAGTAGTGTTCTGTAGGGGTCTGTAAGGTTCCTTCCGTAGGGGCTGGCAGTGTTCCGTAGGGGCCTCTAGGGCTTCGTAAGTGCCCGCAGGAGTCTGTAGGAATCCGTGGGATTCTGTAAGGTTCTGGAGGGTTCTGCAGGGTTCCGTAGGTGGCCGTAGAGTTCCGTAGTGGCTGGTAAAGTTCCGTAGGGCCCTGTACTGTTCCGTAACTGCCTGCAAGGGTCTTTAGGCTTCCGTAGGGGCTGGTAGGGTTCCATAAAGTTCCGTGGGTTCCTGCAGAGTTCTGTAAGTGCCCACAAGGGCCTGTAGGGGCCCACAGTGTTTCTGTCAGGTTCCGTAGAGTTCCGTAGGGGCCATAGGTTTCCGTAGTGGCTGGTAGTATTCCGTAGGGTTCTGTAGGGTTCCGTAGGCACCTGCAGTGTTCTGTAGGAGCCCATAGGGTTTTAGTGAGGTTCCGTTGTGTTGCTAAGGGTCTTGTAGAGTGCTGTTGGGTCCTGGAGTATTCTGTAGGGTTCCAGAGGGGCTCGTAGGGTTCCGTCGAAATCTGTAGGCTTCCCTAGGGGCCCGTAGAGTCCCGTAGATTTCCATAGGGGCCTGTAGGCTTGTGTAAGTGCCCGCAGGGGTTGGTAGGAGCTTGTAGGGTTCCATAAGTTTCCAGAGGGTTGTGTAGGGTTCCGTAGGGGCCGGTGGTGTTCCCTAGGGGCCTGTAGAGTCTCGTACGGTTCCGTAGGGGCCTGTGGTGTTCCCTAGGGGCCTGTAGAGTCTCGTACAGTTCCGTAGGGTCCTGTAGGTTTCCATAAGCGCCCGCAGAGGTCTGAAGGGGCCCCTACTGTTCCGTAAGGATCCACAGGGCTCCGTAGAGCTTCGTAGGTTCCCTAGAGGCCTCTGGAGTACCACAGGAGCCAGTAGTGTTCTGTAGGGGTCTGTAAGGTTCCTTCCATAGGGGCTGGCAGTGTTCCGTAGGGGCCTCTAGGGTTGAGTAAGTGCCCGCAGCAGTCTGTAGGAATCCGTGGGATTCTGTAAGGTTCTGGAGGGTTCTGCAGGGTTCCGTAGGGGCCCGTAGAGTTCCGTAGTGGCTGGTAAAGTTCCGTTGGGCCCTGTACTGTTCCGTAACTGCCTGCAAGGGTCTTTAGGCTTCCGTAGGGGCTGGTAGGGTTCCATAAAGTTCCGTGGGTTCCTGCAGAGTTCTGCAAGTGCCCGCAAGGGCCTGTAGGGGCCCACAGTGTTTCTGTCAGGTTCCGTAGAGTTCCGTAGGGGCCATAGGTTTCCGTAGCGGCTGGTAGTATTCCGTAGGGGTCTGTAGGGTTCCGTAGGCACCTGCAGTGTTCTGTAGGAGCCCATAGGGTTTTCGTGAGGTTCCGTTGTGTTGCTAAGGGTCTTGTAGAGTGCTGTCGGGTCCTGGAGTATTCTGTAGGGTTCCAGAGGGGCTCGTAGGGTTCCGTCGAAATCTGTAGGCTTCCCTAGGGGCCCGTGGAGTCCTGTAGATTTCCGTAGGGGCCTGTAGGGTTGTGTAAGTGCCCGCAGGGGTTGGTAGGAGCCTGTAGGGTGCCATAAGTTTCCAGAGGGTTGTGTAGGGTTCCTTAGGGGCCGGTGGTGTTCCCTAGGGGCCTGTAGAGTCTTGTACGGTTCCGTAGGGGCCTGTGGTGTTCCCTAGGGGCCTGTAGAGTCTCGTACAGTTCCGTAGGGTCCTGTAGGTTTCCATAAGCGCCCGCAGAGGTCTGAAGGGGCCCGTACTGTTCCGTAAGGATCCACAGGGCTCCGTAGAGCTTCGTAGGTTCCCTAGTGGCCTCTGGAGTACCGCAGGAGCCAGTAGTGTTCTGTAGGGGCCCGTAGGGTTCCTTCCATAGGGGCTGGCAGTGTTCCGTAGGGGCCTGTAGGATTGTGTAAGTGCCCGCAGCAGTCTGTAGGAGTCTGTGGGATTCTGTAAGGTTCCGGAGGGTTCTGCAGGGTTCCGTAGGGGCCCGTAGAGTTCCGTAGTGGCTGGTAAAGTTCCATAGGGCCCTGTACCTTTCCATAACTGCCTGCAAGGGTCTTTAGGCTTCCGTAGGGGCTGGTAGGGTTCCATAAAGTTCCGTGGGTTCCTGCAGAGTTCTGTAAGTGCCCACAAGGGCCTGTAGCGGCCCACAGTGTTTCTGTCAGGTTCCGTAGAGTTCCGTAGGGGCCATAGGTTTCCGTAGTGGCTGGTAGTATTCCGTAGGGGTCTGTAGGGTTCCGTAGGCACCTGCAGTGTTCTGTAGGAGCCCATAGGGTTTTCGTGAGGTTCCGTTGTGTTGCTAAGGGTCTTGTAGAGTGCTGTCGGGTCCTGGAGTATTCTGTAGGGTTCCAGAGGGGCTTGTAGGGTACCGTCAAAATCTGTAGGCTTCCCTAGGGGCCCGTAGAGTCCCGTAGATTTCCGTAGGGGCCTGTAGGGTTGTGTAAGTGCCCGCAGGGGTTGGTAGGAGCTTGTAGGGTTCCATAAGTTTCCAGAGGGTTGTGTAGGGTTCCGTAGGGGCCTGTGGTGTTCCCTAGGGGCCTGTAGAGTCTCGTACGGTTCCGTAGGGGCCTGTGGTGTTCCCTAGGGGCCTGTAGAGTCTCGTACAGTTCCGTAGGGTCCTGTAGGTTTCCATAAGCGCCCGCAGAGGTCTGAAGGGGCCCGTACTGTTCCGTAAGGATCCACAGGGCTCCGTAGAGCTTCGTAGGTTCCCTAGAGGCCTCTGGAGTACCGCAGGAGCCAGTAGTGTTCTGTAGGGGCCCGTAGGGTTCCTTCCATAGGGGCTGGCAGTGTTCCGTAGGGGCCTGTAGGATTGTGTAAGTGCCCGCAGCAGACTGTAGGAGTCTGTGGGATTCTATAAGGTTCTGGAGGGTTCTGCAGGGTTCCGTAGGGGCCCGTAGAGTTCCGTAGTGGCTGGTAAAGTTCCGTAGGGCCCTGTGGGGTTCTGTATGGACTTGTAGGGTTCCGTAGGGGCCTGCAGGGTTCTGTAAGTGCCCGCAGGTGTCTGTAGGGTTCCGTAGGGGTCTGTAGGGTTCCATAGGCGCCTGCAGTGTTCTGTAGGAGCCCATAGGGTTTTCGTGAGGTTCTGTTGTGTTGCTAAGGGTCTTGTAGAGTGCTGTCAGGTCCTGGAGTATTCTGTAGGGTTCCAGAGGGGCTCGTAGGGTTCCGTCGAAATCTGTAGGCTTCCCTAGGGGCCCGTGGAGTCCCGTAGATTTCTGTAGGGGCCTGTAGGGTTGTGTAAGTGCCTGCAGGGGTTGTTAGGAGCTTGTAGGGTGCCATAAGATTCCAGAGGGTTGTGTAGCGTTCTGTAGGGCCCTCTGGGGTTCTGTATGGACCTGTAGGGTTCCGTAGGGGCCTGCAGGGTTCTGTAAGTGCCCGCAGGTGTCTGTAGGGTTCCGTAGGGGTCTGTAGGGTTCCGTAGGTGCCTGCAGTGTTCTGTAGGCGCCCATGGGGTTTCGTGAGGTTCCGTTGTGTTGCTAAGGGTCTTGTAGAGTGCTGTCGGGTCCTGGAGTATTCTGTAGGGTTCCAGAGGGGCTCGTAGGGTTCCGTCGAAATCTGTAGGCTTCCCTAGGGGCCCGTGGAGTCCCGTAGATTTCCGTAGGGGCCTGTAGGGTTGTGTAAGTGCCCGCAGGGGTTGGTAGGAGCTTGTAGGGTGCCATAAGATTCCAGAGGGTTGTGTAGGGTTCCGTAGGGGCCTGTGGTGTTCCCTAGGGGCCTGTAGAGTCTCGTACAGTTCCGTAGGGTCCTGTAGGTTTCCATAAGCGCCCGCAGAGGTCTGAAGGGGCCCGTACTGTTCCGTAAGGATCCACAGGGCTCCGTAGAGCTTCGTAGGTTCCGTAGAGGCCTCTGGAGTACCGCAGGAGCCAGTAGTGTTCTGTAGGGGCCCGAAGGGTTCCTTCCATAGGGGCTGGCAGTGTTCCGTAGGGGCCTGTAGGATTGTGTAAGTGCCCGCAGCAGTCTGTAGGAGTCTGTGGGATTCTCTAAGGTTCCGGAGGGTTCTGCAGGGTTCCGTAGGGGCCCGTAGAGTTCCGTAGTGGCTGCTAAAGTTCCGTAGGGCCCTGTGGGGTTCTGTATGGACCTGTAGGGTTCCGTAGGGGCCTGCAGGGTTCTGTAAGTGCCCGCAGGTGTCTGTAGGGTTCCGTAGGGGTCTGTAGTGTTCCGTAGGCGCCTGCAGTGTTCTGTAGGAGCCCATAGGGTTTTCGTGAGGTTCTGTTGTGTTGCTAAGGGTCTTGTAGAGTGCTGTCGGGTCCTGGAGTATTCTGTAGGCTTCCAGAGGGGCTCGTAGGGTTCCGTCGAAATCTGTAGGCTTCCCTAGGGGCCCGTGGAGTCCCCTAGATTTCTGTAGGGGCCTGTAGGGTTGTGTAAGTGCCCGCAGGGGTTGGTAGGAGCCTGTAGGGTGCCATAAGTTTCCAGAGGGTTGTGTAGGGTTCCGTAGGGGCCTGTGGTGTTCCCTAGGGGCCTGTAGAGTCTCGTACAGTTCCGTAGGGGCCTGTGGTGTTCCCTAGGGGCCTGTAGAGTCTCGTACAGTTCCGTAGGGTCCTGTAGGTTTCCATAAGCGCCCGCAGAGGTCTGAAGGGGCCCGTACTGTTCCGTAAGGATCCACAGGGCTCCGTAGAGCTTCGTAGGTTCCCTAGAGGCCTGTAGAGTACCACAGGAGCCAGTAGTGTTCTGTAGGGCCCCGTAGGGTTCCTTCCGTAGGGGCTGGCAGTGTTCCGTAGGGGCCTCTAGGGCTTCGTAAGTGCCCGCAGGAGTCTGTAGGAATCCGTGGGATTCTGTAAGGTTCTGGAGGGTTCTGCAGGGTTCCGTAGGGGCCCGTAGAGTTCCGTAGTGGCTGGTAAAGTTCCGTAGGGCCCTGTACTGTTCCGTAACTGCCTGCAAGGGTCTTTAGGCTTCCGTAGGGGCTGGTAGGGTTCCATAAAGTTCCGTGGGTTCCTGCAGAGTTCTGCAAGTGCCCGCAAGGGCCTGTAGGGGCCCACAGTGTTTCTGTCAGGTTCCGTAGAGTTCCGTAGGGGCCATAGGTTTCCGTAGCGGCTGGTAGTATTCCGTAGGGGTCTGTAGGGTTCCGTAGGCACCTGCAGTGTTCTGTAGGAGCCCATAGGGTTTTCGTGAGGTTCCGTTGTGTTGCTAAGGGTCTTGTAGAGTGCTGTCGGGTCCTGGAGTATTCTGTAGGCTTCCAGAGGGGCTCGTAGGGTTCCGTCGAAATCTGTAGGCTTCCCTAGGGGCCCGTGGAGTCCCGTAGATTTCCGTAGGGGCCTGTAGGGTTGTGTAAGTGCCCGCAGGGGTTGGTAGGAGCCTGTAGGGTTCCATAAGTTTCCAGAGGGTTGTGTAGGGTTCCGTAGGGGCCTGTGGTGTTCCCTAGGGGCCTGTAGAGTCTCGTACAGTTCCGTAGGGTCCTGTAGGTTTCCATAAGCGCCCGCAGAGGTCTGAAGGGGCCCGTACTGTTCCGTAAGGATCCATAGGGCTCCGTAGAGCTTCGTAGGTTCCCTAGAGGCCTGTAGAGTCCCGCAGGAGCCAGTAGTGTTCTGTAGGGCCCCGTAGGGTTCCTTCCATAGGGGCTGGCAGTGTTCCGTAGGGGCCTGCAGGATTGTGTAAGTGCCCGCAGCAGTCTGTAGGAGTCTGTGGGATTCTCTAAGGTTCCGGAGGGTTCTGCAGGGTTCCGTAGGGGCCCGTAGAGTTCCGTAGTGGCTGCTAAAGTTCCGTAGGGCCCTGTGGGGTTCTGTATGGACCTGTAGGGTTCCGTAGGGGCCTGCAGGGTTCTGTAAGTGCCTGCAGGTGTCTGTAGGGTTCCGTAGGGGTCTGTAGTGTTCCGTAGGCGCCTGCAGTGTTCTGTAGGAGCCCATAGGGTTTTCGTGAGGTTCTGTTGTGTTGCTAAGGGTCTTGTAGAGTGCTGTCGGGTCCTGGAGTATTCTGTAGGCTTCCAGAGGGGCTCGTAGGGTTCCGTCGAAATCTGTAGGCTTCCCTAGGGGCCCGTGGAGTCCCGTAGATTTCCGTAGGGGCCTGTAGGGTTGTGTAAGTGCCCGCAGGGGTTGGTAGGAGCCTGTAGGGTGCCATAAGTTTCCAGAGGGTTGTGTAGGGTTCCGTAGGGGCCTGTGGTGTTCCCTAGGGGCCTGTAGAGTCTCGTACAGTTCCGTAGGGGCCTGTGGTGTTCCCTAGGGGCCTGTAGAGTCTCGTACAGTTCCGTAGGGTCCTGTAGGTTTCCATAAGCGCCCGCAGAGGTCTGAAGGGGCCCGTACTGTTCCGTAAGGATCCACAGGGCTCCGTAGAGCTTCGTAGGTTCCCTAGAGGCCTGTAGAGTACCGCAGGAGCCAGTAGTGTTCTGTAGGGGCCCGTAGGGTTCCTTCCATAGGGGCTGGCAGTGTTCCGTAGGGGCCTGTAGGATTGTGTAAGTGCCCGCAGCAGTCTGTAGGAGTCTGTGGGATTCTATAAGGTTCCGGAGGGTTCTGCAGGGTTCCGTAGGGGCCCGTAGAGTTCCGTAGTGGCTGCTAAAGTTCCGTAGGGCCCTGTGGGGTTCTGTATGGACCTGTAGGGTTCCGTAGGGGCCTGCAGGGTTCTGTAAGTGCCCGCAGGTGTCTGTAGGGTTCCGTAGGGGTCTGTAGGGTTCCGTAGGCGCCTGCAGTGTTCTGTAGGAGCCCATAGGGTTTTCGTGAGGTTCTGTTGTGTTGCTAAGGGTCTTGTAGAGTGCTGTCGGGTCCTGGAGTATTCTGTAGGCTTCCAGAGGGGCTCGTAGGGTTCTGTCAAAATCTGTAGGCTTCCCTAGGGGCCCGTGGAGTCCCCTAGATTTCTGTAGGGGCCTGTAGGGTTGTGTAAGTGCCCGCAGGGGTTGGTAGGAGCCTGTAGGGTGCCATAAGTTTCCAGAGGGTTGTGTAGGGTTCCGTAGGGGCCTGTGGTGTTCCCTAGGGGCCTGTAGAGTCTCGTACAGTTCCGTAGGGGCCTGTGGTATTCCCTAGGGGCCTGTAGAGTCTCGTACAGTTCCGTAGGGGCCTGTGGTGTTCCCTAGGGGCCTGTAGAGTCTCGTACAGTTCCGTAGGGTCCTGTAGGTTTCCATAAGCGCCCGCAGAGGTCTGAAGGGGCCCGTACTGTTTCGTAAGGATCCATAGGGCTCCGTAGAGCTTCGTAGGTTCCCTAGAGGCCTCTGGAGTACCGCAGGAGCCAGTAGTGTTCTGTAGGGGCCCGTAGGGTTCCTTCCATAGGGGCTGGCAGTGTTCCGTAGGGGCCTGTAGGATTGTGTAAGTGCCCGCAGCAGTCTGTAGGAGTCTGTGGGATTCTGTAAGGTTCCGGATTGTTCTGCAGGGTTCTGTAGGGGCCCGTAGAGTTCCGTAGTGGCTGCTAAAGTTCCGTAGGGCCCTGTGGGGTTCTGTATGGACCTGTAGGGTTCCGTAGGGGCCTGCAGGGTTCTGTAAGTGCCCGCAGGTGTCTGTAGGGTTCCGTAGGGGTCTGTAGGGTTCCGTAGGCGCCTGCAGTGTTCTGTAGGAGGCTATAGGGTTTTCCTGAGGTTCTGTTGTGTTGCTAAGGCTCTTGTAGAGTGCTGTCGGGTCCTGGAGTATTCTGTAGGGTTCCAGAGGGGCTCGTAGGGTTCCGTCGAAATCTGTAGGCTTCCCTAGGGGCCCGTGGAGTCCCGTAGATTTCCGTAGGGGCCTCTAGGGTTGTGTAAGTGCCCGCAGGGGTTGGTAGGAGCTTGTAGGGTGCCATAAGTTTCCAGAGGGTTGTGTAGGGTTCCGTAGGGGCCTGTGGTGTTCCCTAGGGGCCTGTAGAGTCTCGTACAGTTCCGTAGGGTCCTGTAGGTTTCCATAAGCGCCCGCAGAGGTCTGAAGGGGCCCGTACTATTCCGTAAGGATCCATAGGGCTCCGTAGAGCTTCGTAGGTTCCCTAGAGGCCTCTGGAGTACCGCAGGAGCCAGTAGTGTTCTGTAGGGCCCCGTAGGGTTCCTTCCATAGGGGCTGGCAGTGTTCCGTAGGGTCCTCTAGGGTTGAGTAAGTGCCCGCAGGAGTCTGTAGGAATCCGTGGGATTCTGTAAGGTTCCGGAGGGTTCTGCAGGGTTCCGTAGGGGCCCGTAGAGTTCCGTAGTGGCTGCTAAAGTTCCGTAGGGCCCTGTACCGTTCCGTAACTGCCTGCAAGGGTCTTTAGGCTTCCGTAGGGGCTGGTAGGGTTCCATAAAGTTCCGTGGGTTCCTGCAGAGTTCTGCAAGTGCCCGCAAGGGCCTGTAGGGGCCCACAGTGTTTCTGTCAGGTTCCGTAGAGTTCCGTAGGGGCCATAGGTTTCCGTAGCGGCTGGTAGTATTCCGTAGGGGTCTGTAGGGTTCCGTAGGCACCTGCAGTGTTCTGTAGGAGCCCATAGGGTTTTCGTGAGGTTCTGTTGTGGTGCTAAGGGTCTTGTAGAGTGCTGTCGGGTCCTGGAGTATTCTGTAGGGTTCCAGAGGGGCTCGTAGGGTTCCGTCGAAATCTGTAGGCTTCCCTAGGGGCCCGTGGAGTCCCCTAGATTTCTGTAGGGGCCTGTAGGGTTGTGTAAGTGCCCGCAGGGGTTGGTAGGAGCCTGTAGGGTGCCATAAGTTTCCAGAGGGTTGTGTAGGGTTCCGTGGGGTCTGTGGTGTTCCCTAGGGGCCTGTAGAGTCTCGTACAGTTCCGTAGGGGCCTGTGGTGTTCCCTAGGGGCCTGTAGAGTCTCGTACAGTTCCGTAGGGTCCTGTAGGTTTCCATAAGCGCCCGCAGAGGTCTGAAGGGGCCCGTACTGTTCCGTAAGGATCCATAGGGCTCCGTAGAGCTTCGTAGGTTCCCTAGAGGCCTCTGGAGTCCCGCAGGAGCCAGTAGTGTTCTGTAGGGCCCCGTAGGGTTCCTTCCATAGGGGCTGGCAGTGTTCCGTAGGGGCCTGTAGGATTGTGTAAGTGCCCGCAGCAGTCTGTAGGAGTCTGTGGGATTCTCTAAGGTTCCGGAGGGTTCTGCAGGGTTCCGTAGGGGCCCGTAGAGTTCCGTAGTGGCTGCTAAAGTTCCGTAGGGCCCTGTGGGGTTCTGTATGGACCTGTAGGGTTCCGTAGGGGCCTGCAGGGTTCTGTAAGTGCCTGCAGGTGTCTGTAGGGTTCCGTAGGGGTCTGTAGGGTTCCGTAGGCACCTGCAGTGTTCTGTAGGAGCCCATAGGGTTTTCGTGAGGTTCCGTTGTGTTGCTAAGGGTCTTGTAGAGTGCTGTCGGGTCCTGGAGTATTCTGTAGGCTTCCAGAGGGGCTCGTAGGGTTCCGTCGAAATCTGTAGGCTTCCCTAGGGGCCCGTGGAGTCCCGTAGATTTCCGTAGGGGCCTGTAGGGTTGTGTAAGTGCCCGCAGGGGTTGGTAGGAGCCTGTAGGGTGCCATAAGTTTCCAGAGGGTTGTGTAGGGTTCCGTAGGGGCCTGTGGTGTTCCCTAGGGGCCTGTAGAGTCTCGTACAGTTCCGTAGGGTCCTGTAGGTTTCCATAAGCGCCCGCAGAGGTCTGAAGGGGCCCGTACTGTTTCGTAAGGATCCATAGGGCTCCGTAGAGCTTCGTAGGTTCCCTAGAGGCCTCTGGAGTACCGCAGGAGCCAGTAGTGTTCTGTAGGGGCCCGTAGGGTTCCTTCCATAGGGGCTGGCAGTGTTCCGTAGGGGCCTGTAGGATTGTGTAAGTGCCCGCAGCAGTCTGTAGGAGTCTGTGGGATTCTGTAAGGTTCCGGATTGTTCTGCAGGGTTCCGTAGGGGCCCGTAGAGTTCCGTAGTGGCTGGTAAAGTTCCGTAGGGCCCTGTGGGGTTCTGTATGGACCTGTAGGGTTCCGTAGGGGCCTGCAGGGTTCTGTAAGTGCCCGCAGGTGTCTGTAGGGTTCCGTAGGGGTCTGTAGGGTTCCGTAGGCGCCTGCAGTGTTCTGTAGGAGCCCATAGGGTTTTCGTGAGGTTCCGTTGTGTTGCTAAGGGTCTTGTAGAGTGCTGTCGGGTCCTGGAGTATTCTGTAGGGTTCCAGAGGGGCTCGTAGGGTTCCGTCGAAATCTGTAGGCTTCCCTAGGGGCCCGTGGAGTCCCCTAGATTTCTGTAGGGGCCTGTAGGGTTGTGTAAGTGCCCGCAGGGGTTGGTAGGAGCCTGTAGGGTGCCATAAGTTTCCAGAGGGTTGTGTAGGGTTCCGTAGGGGCCTGTGGTGTTCCCTAGGGGCCTGTAGAGTCTCGTACAGTTCCGTAGGGGCCTGTGGTATTCCCTAGGGGCCTGTAGAGTCTCGTACAGTTCCGTAGGGGCCTGTGGTGTTCCCTAGGGGCCTGTAGAGTCTCGTACAGTTCCGTAGGGTCCTGTAGGTTTCCATAAGCGCCCGCAGAGGTCTGAAGGGGCCCGTACTGTTTTGTAAGGATCCATAGGGCTCCGTAGAGCTTCATAGGTTCCCTAGAGGCCTGTAGAGTACCGCAGGAGCCAGTAGTGTTCTGTAGGGGCCCGTAGGGTTCCTTCCATAGGGGCTGGCAGTGTTCCGTAGGGGCCTGTAGGATTGTGTAAGTGCCCGCAGCAGTCTGTAGGAGTCTGTGGGATTCTGTAAGGTTCCGGATTGTTCTGCAGGGTTCTGTAGGGGCCCGTAGAGTTCCGTAGTGGCTGCTAAAGTTCCGTAGGGCCCTGTGGGGTTCTGTATGGACCTGTAGGGTTCCGTAGGGGCCTGCAGGGTTCTGTAAGTGCCCGCAGGTGTCTGTAGGGTTCCGTAGGGGTCTGTAGTGTTCGGTAGGCGCCTGCAGTGTTCTGTAGGAGGCTATAGGGTTTTCCTGAGGTTCTGTTGTGTTGCTAAGGCTCTTGTAGAGTGCTGTCGGGTCCTGGAGTATTCTGTAGGGTTCCAGAGGGGCTCGTAGGGTTCCGTCGAAATCTGTAGGCTTCCCTAGGGGCCCGTGGAGTCCCGTAGATTTCCGTAGGGGCCTCTAGGGTTGTGTAAGTGCCGCAGGGGTTGGTAGGAGCTTGTAGGGTGCCATAAGTTTCCAGAGGGTTGTGTAGGGTTCCGTAGGGGCCTGTGGTGTTCCCTAGGGGCCTGTAGAGTCTCGTACAGTTCCGTAGGGTCCTGTAGGTTTCCATAAGCGCCCGCAGAGGTCTGAAGGGGCCCGTACTATTCCGTAAGGATCCATAGGGCTCCGTAGAGCTTCGTAGGTTCCCTAGAGGCCTCTGGAGTACCGCAGGAGCCAGTAGTGTTCTGTAGGGCCCCGTAGGGTTCCTTCCATAGGGGCTGGCAGTGTTCCGTAGGGTCCTCTAGGGTTGAGTAAGTGCCCGCAGGAGTCTGTAGGAATCCGTGGGATTCTGTAAGGTTCCGGAGGGTTCTGCAGGGTTCCGTAGGGGCCCGTAGAGTTCCGTAGTGGCTGCTAAAGTTCCGTAGGGCCCTGTACCGTTCCGTAACTGCCTGCAAGGGTCTTTAGGCTTCCGTAGGGGCTGGTAGGGTTCCATAAAGTTCCGTGGGTTCCTGCAGAGTTCTGCAAGTTCCCGCAAGGGCCTGTAGGGGCCCACAGTGTTTCTGTCAGGTTCCGTAGAGTTCCGTAGGGGCTATAGGTTTCCGTAGTGGCTTGTTGTATTCCGTAGGGGTCTGTAGGGTTCCGTAGGCACCTGCAGTGTTCTGTAGGAGCCCATAGGGTTTTCGTGAGGTTCCGTTGTGTTGCTAAGGGTCTTGTAGAGTGCTGTCGGGTCCTGGAGTATTCTGTAGGGTTCCAGAGGGGCTCGTAGGGTTCCGTCGAAATCTGTAGGCTTCCCTAGGGGCCCGTGGAGTCCCGTAGATTTCCGTAGGGGCCTGTAGGGTTGTGTAAGTGCCCGCAGGGGTTGGTAGGAGCTTGTAGGGTGCCATAAGTTTCCAGAGGGTTGTGTAGGGTTCCGTAGGGGCCTGTGGTGTTCCCTAGGGGCCTGTAGAGTCTCGTAGGGTTCCGTAGGGTCCTGTAGGTTTCCATAAGCGCCCGCAGAGGTCTGAAGGGGCCCGTACTGTTCCGTAAGGATCCATAGGGCTCCGTAGAGCTTCGTAGGTTCCCTAGAGGCCTCTGGAGTCCCGCAGGAGCCAGTAGTGTTCTGTAGGGCCCCGTAGGGTTCCTTCCATAGGGCTGGCAGTGTTCCGTAGGGGCCTGTAGGATTGTGTAAGTGCCCGCAGCAGTCTGTAGGAGTCTGTGGGATTCTCTAAGGTTCCGGAGGGTTCTGCAGGGTTCCGTAGGGGCCCGTAGAGTTCCGTAGTGGCTGCTAAAGTTCCGTAGGGCCCTGTGGGGTTCTGTATGGACCTGTAGGGTTCCGTAGGGGCCTGCAGGGTTCTGTAAGTGCCTGCAGGTGTCTGTAGGGTTCCGTAGGGGTCTGTAGTGTTCCGTAGGCGCCTGCAGTGTTCTCTAGGAGCCCATAGGGTTTTCGTGAGGTTCTGTTGTGTTGCTAAGGGTCTTGTAGAGTGCTGTCGGGTCCTGGAGTATTCTGTAGGCTTCCAGAGGGGCTCGTAGGGTTCCGTCGAAATCTGTAGGCTTCCCTAGGGGCCCGTGGAGTCCCCTAGATTTCTGTAGGGGCCTGTAGGGTTGTGTAAGTGCCCGCAGGGGTTGGTAGGAGCCTGTAGGGTGCCATAAGTTTCCAGAGGGTTGTGTAGGGTTCCGTAGGGGCCTGTGGTGTTCCCTAGGGGCCTGTAGAGTCTCGTACAGTTCCGTAGGGGCCTGTGGTATTCCCTAGGGGCCTGTAGAGTCTCGTACAGTTCCGTAGGGGCCTGTGGTGTTCCCTAGGGGCCTGTAGAGTCTCGTACAGTTCCGTAGGGTCCTGTAGGTTTCCATAAGCGCCCGCAGAGGTCTGAAGGGGCCCGTACTGTTTCGTAAGGATCCATAGGGCTCCGTAGAGCTTCGTAGGTTCCCTAGAGGCCTATAGAGTACCGCAGGAGCCAGTAGTGTTCTGTAGGGGCCCGTAGGGTTCCTTCCATAGGGGCTGGCAGTGTTCCGTAGGGGCCTGTAGGATTGTGTAAGTGCCCGCAGCAGTCTGTAGGAGTCTGTGGGATTCTCTAAGGTTCCGGATTGTTCTGCAGGGTTCCGTAGGGGCCCGTAGAGTTCCGTAGTGGCTGCTAAAGTTCCGTAGGGCCCTGTGGGGTTCTGTATGGACCTGTAGGGTTCCGTAGGGGCCTGCAGGGTTCTGTAAGTGCCCGCAGGTGTCTGTAGGGTTCCGTAGGGGTCTGTAGTGTTCCGTAGCCGCCTGCAGTGTTCTGTAGGAGGCTATAGGGTTTTCCTGAGGTTCTGTTGTGTTGCTAAGGCTCTTGTAGAGTGCTGTCGGGTCCTGGAGTATTCTGTAGGGTTCCAGAGGGGCTCGTAGGGTTCCGTCGAAATCTGTAGGCTTCCCTAGGGGCCCGTGGTGTCCCGTAGATTTCCGTAGGGGCCTGTAGGGTTGTGTAAGTGCCCGCAGGGGTTGGTAGGAGCTTGTAGGGTGCCATAAGTTTCCAGAGGGTTGTGTAGGGTTCCGTAGGGGCCTGTGGTGTTCCCTAGGGGCCTGTAGAGTCTCGTACAGTTCCGTAGGGGCCTGTGGTGTTCCCTAGGGGCCTGTAGAGTCTCGTACAGTTCCGTTCGGTCCTGTAGGTTTCCATAAGCGCCCGCAGAGGTCTGAAGGGGCCCGTACTGTTCCGTAAGGATCCATAGGGCTCCGTAGAGCTTCGTAGGTTCCCTAGAGGCCTCTGGAGTCCCGCAGGAGCCAGTAGTGTTCTGTAGGGCCCCGTAGGGTTCCTTCCATAGGGGCTGGCAGTGTTCCGTAGGGTCCTCTAGTGTTGAGTAAGTGCCCGCAGGAGTCTGTAGGAATCCGTGGGATTCTGTAAGGTTCTGGAGGGTTCTGCAGGGTTCCGTAGGGGCCCGTAGAGTTCCGTAGTGGCTGCTAAAGTTCCGTAGGGCCCTGTACCGTTCCGTAACTGCCTGCAAGGGTCTTTAGGCTTCCGTAGGGGCTGGTAGGGTTCCATAAAGTTCCGTGGGTTCCTGCAGAGTTCTGCAAGTGCCCGCAAGGGCCTGTAGGGGCCCACAGTGTTTCTGTCAGGTTCCGTAGAGTTCCGTAGGGGCCATAGGTTTCCGTAGTGGCTGGTTGTATTCCGTAGGGGTCTGTAGGGTTCCGTAGGCACCTGCAGTGTTCTGTAGGAGCCCATAGGGTTTTCGTGAGGTTCCGTTGTGTTGCTAAGGGTCTTGTAGAGTGCTGTCGGGTCCTGGAGTATTCTGTAGGGTTCCAGAGGGGCTCGTAGGGTTCCGTCGAAATCTGTAGGCTTCCCTAGGGGCCCGTGGAGTCCCGTAGATTTCCGTAGGGGCCTGTAGGGTTGTGTAAGTGCCCGCAGGGGTTGGTAGGAGCCTGTAGGGTGCCATAAGTTTCCAGACGGTTGTGTAGGGTTCCGTAGGGGCCTGTGGTGTTCCCTAGGGGCCTGTAGAGTCTCGTACAGTTCCGTAGGGGCCTGTGGTATTCCCTAGGGGCCTGTAGAGTCTCGTACAGTTCCGTAGGGGCCTGTGGTGTTCCCTAGGGGCCTGTAGAGTCTCGTACAGTTCCGTTCGGTCCTGTAGGTTTCCATAAGCGCCCGCAGAGGTCTGAAGGGGCCCGTACTGTTCCGTAAGGATCCATAGGGCTCCGTAGAGCTTCGTAGGTTCCCTAGAGGCCTCTGGAGTCCCGCAGGAGCCAGTAGTGTTCTGTAGGGCCCCGTAGGGTTCCTTCCATAGGGGCTGGCAGTGTTCCGTAGGGGCCTGTAGGATTGTGTAAGTGCCCGCAGCAGTCTGTAGGAGTCTGTGGGATTCTCTAAGGTTCCGGAGGGTTCTGCAGGGTTCCGTAGGGGCCCGTAGAGTTCCGTAGTGGCTGCTAAAGTTCCGTAGGGCCCTGTGGGGTTCTGTATGGACCTGTAGGGTTCCGTAGGGGCCTGCAGGGTTCTGTAAGTGCCTGCAGGTGTCTGTAGGGTTCCGTAGGGGTCTGTAGTGTTCCGTAGGCGCCTGCAGTGTTCTGTAGGAGCCCATAGGGTTTTCGTGAGGTTCTGTTGTGTTGCTAAGGGTCTTGTAGAGTGCTGTCGGGTCCTGGAGTATTCTGTAGGGTTCCAGAGGGGCTCGTAGGGTTCCGTCGAAATCTGTAGGCTTCCCTAGGGGCCCGTGGAGTCCCCTAGATTTCTGTAGGGGCCTGTAGGGTTGTGTAAGTGCCCGCAGGGGTTGGTAGGAGCCTGTAGGGTGCCATAAGTTTCCAGAGGGTTGTGTAGGGTTCCGTAGGGGCCTGTGGTGTTCCCTAGGGGCCTGTAGAGTCTCGTACAGTTCCGTAGGGGCCTGTGGTATTCCCTAGGGGCCTGTAGAGTCTCGTACGGTTCCGTAGGGGCCTGTGGTGTTCCCTAGGGGCCTGTAGAGTCTCGTACAGTTCCGTAGGGTCCTGTAGGTTTCCATAAGCGCCCGCAGAGGTCTGAAGGGGCCCGTACTGTTTCGTAAGGATCCATAGGGCTCCGTAGAGCTTCGTAGGTTCCCTAGAGGCCTCTGGAGTACCGCAGGAGCCAGTAGTGTTCTGTAGGGGCCCGTAGGGTTCCTTCCATAGGGGCTGGCAGTGTTCCGTAGGGGCCTGTAGGATTGTGTAAGTGCCCGCAGCAGTCTGTAGGAGTCTGTGGGATTCTGTAAGGTTCCGGATTGTTCTGCAGGGTTCCGTAGGGGCCCGTAGAGTTCCGTAGTGGCTGGTAAAGTTCCGTAGGGCCCTGTGGGGTTCTGTATGGACCTGTAGGGTTCCGTAGGGGCCTGCAGGGTTCTGTAAGTGCCCGCAGGTGTCTGTAGGGTTCCGTAGGGGTCTGTAGGGTTCCGTAGGCGCCTGCAGTGTTCTGTAGGAGGCTATAGGGTTTTCCTGAGGTTCTGTTGTGTTGCTAAGGCTCTTGTAGAGTGCTGTCGGGTCCTGGAGTATTCTGTAGGGTTCCAGAGGGGCTCGTAGGGTTCCGTCGAAATCTGTAGGCTTCCCTAGGGGCCCGTGGAGTCCCGTAGATTTCCGTAGGGGCCTCTAGGGTTGTGTAAGTGCCTGCAGGGGTTGGTAGGAGCTTGTAGGGTGCCATAAGTTTCCAGAGGGTTGTGTAGGGTACCGTAGGGGCCGGTGGTGTTCCCTAGGGGCCTGTAGAGTCTCGTACAGTTCCGTAGGGTCCTGTAGGTTTCCATAAGCGCCCGCAGAGGTCTGAAGGGGCCCGTACTATTCCGTAAGGATCCATAGGGCTCCGTAGAGCTTCGTAGGTTCCCTAGAGGCCTCTGGAGTACCGCAGGAGCCAGTAGTGTTCTGTAGGGCCCCGTAGGGTTCCTTCCATAGAGGCTGGCAGTGTTCCATAGGGTCCTCTAGGGTTGAGTAAGTGCCCGCAGGAGTCTGTAGGAATCCGTGGGATTCTGTAAGGTTCCGGAGGGTTCTGCAGGGTTCCGTAGGGGCCCGTAGAGTTCCGTAGTGGCTGCTAAAGTTCCGTAGGGCCCTGTACCGTTCCGTAACTGCCTGCAAGGGTCTTTAGGCTTCCGTAGGGGCTGGTAGGGTTCCATAAAGTTCCGTGGGTTCCTGCAGAGTTCTGCAAGTGCCCGCAAGGGCCTGTAGGGGCCCACAGTGTTTCTGTCAGGTTCCGTAGAGTTCCGTAGGGGCCATAGGTTTCCGTAGCGGCTGGTAGTATTCCGTAGGGGTCTGTAGGGTTCCGTAGGCACCTGCAGTGTTCTGTAGGAGCCCATAGGGTTTTCGTGAGGTTCTGTTGTGTTGCTAAGGGTCTTGTAGAGTGCTGTCGGGTCCTGGAGTATTCTGTAGGGTTCCAGAGGGGCTCGTAGGGTTCCGTCGAAATCTGTAGGCTTCCCTAGGGGCCCGTGGAGTCCCCTAGATTTCTGTAGGGGCCTGTAGGGTTGTGTAAGTGCCCGCAGGGGTTGGTAGGAGCCTGTAGGGTGCCATAAGTTTCCAGAGGGTTGTGTAGGGTTCCGTGGGGTCTGTGGTGTTCCCTAGGGGCCTGTAGAGTCTCGTACAGTTCCGTAGGGGCCTGTGGTGTTCCCTAGGGGCCTGTAGAGTCTCGTACAGTTCCGTAGGGTCCTGTAGGTTTCCATAAGCGCCCGCAGAGGTCTGAAGGGGCCCGTACTGTTCCGTAAGGATCCATAGGGCTCCGTAGAGCTTCGTAGGTTCCCTAGAGGCCTCTGGAGTCCCGCAGGAGCCAGTAGTGTTCTGTAGGGCCCCGTAGGGTTCCTTCCATAGGGGCTGGCAGTGTTCCGTAGGGGCCTGCAGGATTGTGTAAGTGCCCGCAGCAGTCTGTAGGAGTCTGTGGGATTCTCTAAGGTTCCGGAGGGTTCTGCAGGGTTCCGTAGGGGCCCGTAGAGTTCCGTAGTGGCTGGTAAAGTTCCGTAGGGCCCTGTGGGGTTCTGTATGGACCTGTAGGGTTCCGTAGGGGCCTGCAGGGTTCTGTAAGTGCCTGCAGGTGTCTGTAGGGTTCCGTAGGGGTCTGTAGGGTTCCGTAGGCACCTGCAGTGTTCTGTAGGAGCCCATAGGGTTTTCGTGAGGTTCCGTTGTGTTGCTAAGGGTCTTGTAGAGTGCTGTCGGGTCCTGGAGTATTCTGTAGGCTTCCAGAGGGGCTCGTAGGGTTCCGTCGAAATCTGTAGGCTTCCCTAGGGGCCCGTGGAGTCCCGTAGATTTCCGTAGGGGCCTGTAGGGTTGTGTAAGTGCCCGCAGGGGTTGGTAGGAGCTTGTAGGGTGCCATAAGTTTCCAGAGGGTTGTGTAGGGTTCCGTAGGGGCCTGTGGTGTTCCCTAGGGGCCTGTAGAGTCTCGTACAGTTCCGTGGGGTCCTGTAGGTTTCCATAAGCGCCCGCAGAGGTCTGAAGGGGCCCGTACTGTTTCGTAAGGATCCATAGGGCTCCGTAGAGCTTCGTAGGTTCCCTAGAGGCCTCTGGAGTACCGCAGGAGCCAGTAGTGTTCTGTAGGGGCCCGTAGGGTTCCTTCCATAGGGGCTGGCAGTGTTCCGTAGGGGCCTGTAGGATTGTGTAAGTGCCCGCAGCAGTCTGTAGGAGTCTGTGGGATTCTGTAAGGTTCCGGATTGTTCTGCAGGGTTCCGTAGGGGCCCGTAGAGTTCCGTAGTGGCTGCTAAAGTTCCGTAGGGCCCTGTGGGGTTCTGTATGGACCTGTAGGGTTCCGTAGGGGCCTGCAGGGTTCTGTAAGTGCCCGCAGGTGTCTGTAGGGTTCCGTAGGGGTCTGTAGTGTTCCGTAGGCGCCTGCAGTGTTCTGTAGGAGCCCATAGGGTTTTCGTGAGGTTCTGTTGTGTTGCTAAGGGTCTTGTAGAGTGCTGTCGGGTCCTGGAGTATTCTGTAGGCTTCCAGAGGGGCTCGTAGGGTTCCGTCGAAATCTGTAGGCTTCCCTAGGGGCCCGTGGAGTCCCCTAGATTTCTGTAGGGGCCTGTAGGGTTGTGTAAGTGCCCGCAGGGGTTGGTAGGAGCCTGTAGGGTGCCATAAGTTTCCAGAGGGTTGTGTAGGGTTCCGTAGGGGCCTGTGGTGTTCCCTAGGGGCCTGTAGAGTCTCGTACAGTTCCGTAGGGGCCTGTGGTATTCCCTAGGGGCCTGTAGAGTCTCGTACAGTTCCGTAGGGGCCTGTGGTGTTCCCTAGGGGCCTGTAGAGTCTCGTACAGTTCCGTAGGGTCCTGTAGGTTTCCATAAGCGCCCGCAGAGGTCTGAAGGGGCCCGTACTGTTTTGTAAGGATCCATAGGGCTCCGTAGAGCTTCATAGGTTCCCTAGAGGCCTGTAGAGTACCGCAGGAGCCAGTAGTGTTCTGTAGGGGCCCGTAGGGTTCCTTCCATAGGGGCTGGCAGTGTTCCGTAGGGGCCTGTAGGATTGTGTAAGTGCCCGCAGCAGTCTGTAGGAGTCTGTGGGATTCTGTAAGGTTCCGGATTGTTCTGCAGGGTTCTGTAGGGGCCCGTAGAGTTCCGTAGTGGCTGCTAAAGTTCCGTAGGGCCCTGTGGGGTTCTGTATGGACCTGTAGGGTTCCGTAGGGGCCTGCAGGGTTCTGTAAGTGCCCGCAGGTGTCTGTAGGGTTCCGTAGGGGTCTGTAGTGTTCGGTAGGCGCCTGCAGTGTTCTGTAGGAGGCTATAGGGTTTTCCTGAGGTTCTGTTGTGTTGCTAAGGCTCTTGTAGAGTGCTGTCGGGTCCTGGAGTATTCTGTAGGGTTCCAGAGGGGCTCGTAGGGTTCCGTCGAAATCTGTAGGCTTCCCTAGGGGCCCGTGGAGTCCCGTAGATTTCCGTAGGGGCCTGTAGGGTTGTGTAAGTGCCCGCAGGGGTTGGTAGGAGCCTGTAGGGTGCCATAAGTTTCCAGAGGGTTGTGTAGGGTTCCGTAGGGGCCTGTGGTGTTCCCTAGGGGCCTGTAGAGTCTCGTACAGTTCCGTAGGGTCCTGTAGGTTTCCATAAGCGCCCGCAGAGGTCTGAAGGGGCCCGTACTATTCCGTAAGGATCCATAGGGCTCCGTAGAGCTTCGTAGGTTCCCTAGAGGCCTCTGGAGTACCGCAGGAGCCAGTAGTGTTCTGTAGGGCCCCGTAGGGTTCCTTCCATAGGGGCTGGCAGTGTTCCGTAGGGTCCTCTAGGGTTGAGTAAGTGCCCGCAGGAGTCTGTAGGAATCCGTGGGATTCTGTAAGGTTCCGGAGGGTTCTGCAGGGTTCCGTAGGGGCCCGTAGAGTTCCGTAGTGGCTGCTAAAGTTCCGTAGGGCCCTGTGGGGTTCTGTATGGACCTGTAGGGTTCCGTAGGGGCCTGCAGGGTTCTGTAAGTGCCCGCAGGTGTCTGTAGGGTTCCGTAGGGGTCTGTAGTGTTCCGTAGGCGCCTGCAGTGTTCTGTAGGAGCCCATAGGGTTTTCGTGAGGTTCTGTTGTGTTGCTAAGGGTCTTGTAGAGTGCTGTCGGGTCCTGGAGTATTCTGTAGGCTTCCAGAGGGGCTCGTAGGGTTCCGTCGAAATCTGTAGGCTTCCCTAGGGGCCCGTGGAGTCCCCTAGATTTCTGTAGGGGCCTGTAGGGTTGTGTAAGTGCCCGCAGGGGTTGGTAGGAGCCTGTAGGGTGCCATAAGTTTCCAGAGGGTTGTGTAGGGTTCCGTAGGGGCCTGTGGTGTTCCCTAGGGGCCTGTAGAGTCTCGTACAGTTCCGTAGGGGCCTGTGGTATTCCCTAGGGGCCTGTAGAGTCTCGTACAGTTCCGTAGGGGCCTGTGGTGTTCCCTAGGGGCCTGTAGAGTCTCGTACAGTTCCGTAGGGTCCTGTAGGTTTCCATAAGCGCCCGCAGAGGTCTGAAGGGGCCCGTACTGTTTTGTAAGGATCCATAGGGCTCCGTAGAGCTTCATAGGTTCCCTAGAGGCCTGTAGAGTACCGCAGGAGCCAGTAGTGTTCTGTAGGGGCCCGTAGGGTTCCTTCCATAGGGGCTGGCAGTGTTCCGTAGGGGCCTGTAGGATTGTGTAAGTGCCCGCAGCAGTCTGTAGGAGTCTGTGGGATTCTGTAAGGTTCCGGATTGTTCTGCAGGGTTCTGTAGGGGCCCGTAGAGTTCCATAGTGGCTGCTAAAGTTCCGTAGGGCCCTGTGGGGTTCTGTATGGACCTGTAGGGTTCCGTAGGGGCCTGCAGGGTTCTGTAAGTGCCCGCAGGTGTCTGTAGGGTTCCGTAGGGGTCTGTAGTGTTCGGTAGGCGCCTGCAGTGTTCTGTAGGAGGCTATAGGGTTTTCGTGAGGTTCCGTTGTGTTGCTAAGGCTCTTGTAGAGTGCTGTCGGGTCCTGGAGTATTCTGTAGGGTTCCAGAGGGGCTCGTAGGGTTCCGTCGAAATCTGTAGGCTTCCCTAGGGGCCCGTGGAGTCCCGTAGATTTCCGTAGGGGCCTGTAGGGTTGTGTAAGTGCCCGCAGGGGTTGGTAGGAGCTTGTAGGGTGCCATAAGTTTCCAGAGGGTTGTGTAGGGTTCCGTAGGGGCCTGTGGTGTTCCCTAGGGGCCTGTAGAGTCTCGTACAGTTCCGTAGGGTCCTGTAGGTTTCCATAAGCGCCCGCAGAGGTCTGAAGGGGCCCGTACTATTCCGTAAGGATCCATAGGGCTCCGTAGAGCTTCGTAGGTTCCCTAGAGGCCTCTGGAGTACCGCAGGAGCCAGTAGTGTTCTGTAGGGCCCCGTAGGGTTCCTTCCATAGGGGCTGGCAGTGTTCCGTAGGGTCCTCTAGGGTTGAGTAAGTGCCCGCAGGAGTCTGTAGGAATCCGTGGGATTCTGTAAGGTTCCGGAGGGTTCTGCAGGGTTCCGTAGGGGCCCGTAGAGTTCCGTAGTGGCTGCTAAAGTTCCGTAGGGCCCTGTGGGGTTCTGTATGGACCTGTAGGGTTCCGTAGGGGCCTGCAGGGTTCTGTAAGTGCCCGCAGGTGTCTGTAGGGTTCCGTAGGGGTCTGTAGTGTTCCGTAGGCGCCTGCAGTGTTCTGTAGGAGCCCATAGGGTTTTCGTGAGGTTCTGTTGTGTTGCTAAGGGTCTTGTAGAGTGCTGTCGGGTCCTGGAGTATTCTGTAGGGTTCCAGAGGGGCTCGTAGGGTTCCGTCGAAATCTGTAGGCTTCCCTAGGGGCCCGTGGAGTCCCGTAGATTTCTGTAGGGGCCTGTAGGGTTGTGTAAGTGCCCGCAGGGGTTGGTAGGAGCCTGTAGGGTGCCATAAGTTTCCAGAGGGTTGTGTAGGGTTCCGTAGGGGCCTGTGGTGTTCCCTAGGGGCCTGTAGAGTCTCGTACAGTTCCGTAGGGGCCTGTGGTGTTCCCTAGGGGCCTGTAGAGTCTCGTACAGTTCCGTAGGGTCCTGTAGGTTTCCATAAGCGCCCGCAGAGGTCTGAAGGGGCCTGTACTGTTTTGTAAGGATCCATAGGGCTCCGTAGAGCTTCATAGGTTCCCTAGAGGCCTGTAGAGTACCGCAGGAGCCAGTAGTGTTCTGTAGGGGCCCGTAGGGTTCCTTCCATAGGGGCTGGCAGTGTTCCGTAGGGGCCTGTAGGATTGTGTAAGTGCCCGCAGCAGTCTGTAGGAGTCTGTGGGATTCTGTAAGGTTCCGGATTGTTCTGCAGGGTTCTGTAGGGGCCCGTAGAGTTCCGTAGTGGCTGCTAAAGTTCCGTAGGGCCCTGTGGGGTTCTGTATGGACCTGTAGGGTTCCGTAGGGGCCTGCAGGGTTCTGTAAGTGCCCGCAGGTGTCTGTAGGGTTCCGTAGGGGTCTGTAGTGTTCGGTAGGCGCCTGCAGTGTTCTGTAGGAGGCTATAGGGTTTTCCTGAGGTTCTGTTGTGTTGCTAAGGCTCTTGTAGAGTGCTGTCGGGTCCTGGAGTATTCTGTAGGGTTCCAGAGGGGCTCGTAGGGTTCCGTCGAAATCTGTAGGCTTCCCTAGGGGCCCGTGGAGTCCCGTAGATTTCCGTAGGGGCCTGTAGGGTTGTGTAAGTGCCCGCAGGGGTTGGTAGGAGCTTGTAGGGTGCCATAAGTTTCCAGAGGGTTGTGTAGGGTTCCGTAGGGGCCTGTGGTGTTCCCTAGGGGCCTGTAGAGTCTCGTACAGTTCCGTAGGGGCCTGTGGTATTCCCTAGGGGCCTGTAGAGTCTCGTACAGTTCCGTAGGGGCCTGTGGTGTTCCCTAGGGTCTTGTAGAGTCTCGTACAGTTCCGTAGGGTCCTGTAGGTTTCCATAAGCGCCCGCAGAGGTCTGAAGGGGCCCGTACTGTTTCGTAAGGATCCATAGGGCTCCGTAGAGCTTCGTAGGTTCCCTAGAGGCCTGTAGAGTACCGCAGGAGCCAGTAGTGTTCTGTAGGGGCCCGTAGGGTTCCTTCCATAGGGGCTGGCAGTGTTCCGTAGGGGCCTGTAGGATTGTGTAAGTGCCCGCAGCAGTCTGTAGGAGTCTGTGGGATTCTGTAAGGTTCCGGATTGTTCTGCAGGGTTCCGTAGGGGCCCGTAGAGTTCCGTAGTGGCTGCTAAAGTTCCGTAGGGCCCTGTGGGGTTCTGTATGGACCTGTAGGGTTCCGTAGGGGCCTGCAGGGTTCTGTAAGTGCCCGCAGGTGTCTGTAGGGTTCCGTAGGGGTCTGTAGTGTTCCGTAGGCGCCTGCAGTGTTCTGTAGGAGGCTATAGGGTTTTCCTGAGGTTCTGTTGTGTTGCTAAGGCTCTTGTAGAGTGCTGTCGGGTCCTGGAGTATTCTGTAGGGTTCCAGAGGGGCTCGTAGGGTTCCGTCGAAATCTGTAGGCTTCCCTAGGGGCCCGTGGAGTCCCGTAGATTTCCGTAGGGGCCTGTAGGGTTGTGTAAGTGCCCGCAGGGGTTGGTAGGAGCCTGTAGGGTGCCATAAGTTTCCAGAGGGTTGTGTAGGGTTCCGTAGGGGCCTGTGGTGTTCCCTAGGGGCCTGTAGAGTCTCGTACAGTTCCGTAGGGGCCTGTGGTATTCCCTAGGGGCCTCTAGAGTCTCGTACAGTTCCGTAGGGGCCTGTGGTGTTCCCTAGGGGCCTGTAGAGTCTCGTACAGTTCCGTAGGGTCCTGTAGGTTTCCATAAGCGCTCGCAGAGGTCTGAAGGGGCCCGTACTGTTCCGTAAGGATCCATAGGGCTCCGTAGAGCTTCGTAGGTTCCCTAGAGGCCTCTGGAGTCCCGCAGGAGCCAGTAGTGTTCTGTAGGGCCCCGTAGGGTTCCTTCCATAGGGGCTGGCAGTGTTCCGTAGGGGCCTGTAGGATTGTGTAAGTGCCCGCAGCAGTCTGTAGGAGTCTGTGGGATTCTGTAAGGTTCCGGATTGTTCTGCAGGGTTCCGTAGGGGCCCGTAGAGTTCCGTAGTGGCTGCTAAAGTTCCGTAGGGCCCTGTGGGGTTCTGTATGGACCTGTAGGGTTCCGTAGGGGCCTGCAGGGTTCTGTAAGTGCCCGCAGGTGTCTGTAGGGTTCCGTAGGGGTCTGTAGTGTTCCGTAGGAGCCTGCAGTGTTCTGTAGGAGGCTATAGGGTTTTCCTGAGGTTCTGTTGTGTTGCTAAGGCTCTTGTAGAGTGCTGTCGGGTCCTGGAGTATTCTGTAGGGTTCCAGAGGGGCTCGTAGGGTTCCGTCGAAATCTGTAGGCTTCCCTAGGGGCCCGTGGAGTCCTGTAGATTTCCGTAGGGGCCTGTAGGGTTGTGTAAGTGCCCGCAGGGGTTGGTAGGAGCTTGTAGGGTGCCATAAGTTTCCAGAGGGTTGTGTAGGGTTCCGTAGGGGCCTGTGGTGTTCCCTAGGGGCCTGTAGAGTCTTGTACAGTTCCGTAGGGGCCTGTGGTATTCCCTAGGGGCCTGTAGAGTCTCGTACAGTTCCGTAGGGGCCTGTGGTGTTCCCTAGGGGCCTGTAGAGTCTCGTACAGTTCCGTAGGGGCCTGTGGTATTCCCTAGGGGCCTGTAGAGTCTCGTACAGTTCCGTAGGGGCCTGTGGTGTTCCCTAGGGGCCTGTAGAGTCTCGTACAGTTCCGTAGGGTCCTGTAGGTTTCCATAAGAGCCCGCAGAGGTCTGAAGGGGCCCGTACTGTTTCGTAAGGATCCATAGGGCTCCGTAGAGCTTCGTAGGTTCCCTAGAGGCCTGTAGTGTACCGCAGGAGCCAGTAGTGTTCTGTAGGGGCCCGTAGGGTTCCTTCCATAGGGGCTGGCAGTGTTCCGTAGGGGCCTGTAGGATTGTGTAAGTGCCCGCAGCAGTCTGTAGGAGTCTGTGGGATTCTGTAAGGTTCCGGATTGTTCTGCAGGGTTCCGTAGGGGCCCGTAGAGTTCCGTAGTGGCTGGTAAAGTTCCGTAGGGCCCTGTGGGGTTCTGTATGGACCTGTAGGGTTCCGTAGGGGCCTGCAGGGTTCTGTAAGTGCCCGCAGGTGTCTGTAGGGTTCCGTAGGGGTCTGTAGTGTTCCGTAGGCGCCTGCAGTGTTCTGTAGGAGCCCATAGGGTTTTCCTGAGGTTCTGTTGTGTTGCTAAGGATCTTGTAGAGTGCTGTCGGGTCCTGGAGTATTCTGTAGGGTTCCAGAGGGGCTCGTAGGGTTCCGTCGAAATCTGTAGGCTTCCCTAGGGGCCCGTGGAGTCCCGTAGATTTCCGTAGGGGCCTGTAGGGTTGTGTAAGTGCCCGCAGGGGTTGGTAGGAGCTTGTAGGGTGCCATAAGTTTCCAGAGGGTTGTGTAGGGTTCCGTAGGGGCCTGTGGTGTTCCCTAGGGGCCTGTAGAGTCTCGTACAGTTCCGTAGGGTCCTGTAGGTTTCCATAAGCGCCCGCAGAGGTCTGAAGGGGCCCGTACTATTCCGTAAGGATCCATAGGGCTCCGTAGAGCTTCGTAGGTTCCCTAGAGGCCTCTGGAGTACCGCAGGAGCCAGTAGTGTTCTGTAGGGCCCCGTAGGGTTCCTTCCATAGGGGCTGGCAGTGTTCCGTAGGGTCCTCTAGTGTTGAGTAAGTGCCCGCAGGAGTCTGTAGGAATCCGTGGGATTCTGTAAGGTTCTGGAGGGTTCTGCAGGGTTCCGTAGGGGCCCGTAGAGTTCCGTAGTGGCTGGTAAAGTTCCGTAGGGCCCTGTACCGTTCCGTAACTGCCTGCAAGGGTCTTTAGGCTTCCGTAGGGGCTGGTAGGGTTCCATAAAGTTCCGTGGGTTCCTGCAGAGTTCTGCAAGTGCCCGCAAGGGCCTGTAGGGGCCCACAGTGTTTCTGTCAGGTTCCGTAGAGTTCCGTAGGGGCCATAGGTTTCCGTAGTGGCTGGTTGTATTCCGTAGGGGTCTGTAGGGTTCCGTAGGCACCTGCAGTGTTCTGTAGGAGCCCATAGGGTTTTCGTGAGGTTCCGTTGTGTTGCTAAGGCTCTTGTAGAGTGCTGTCGGGTCCTGGAGTATTCTGTAGGGTTCCAGAGGGGCTCGTAGGGTTCCGTCGAAATCTGTAGGCTTCCCTAGGGGCCCGTGGAGTCCCGTAGATTTCCGTAGGGGCCTGTAGGGTTGTGTAAGTGCCCGCAGGGGTTGGTAGGAGCCTGTAGGGTGCCATAAGTTTCCAGAGGGTTGTGTAGGGTTCCGTAGGGGCCTGTGGTGTTCCCTAGGGGCCTGTAGAGTCTCGTACAGTTCCGTAGGGGCCTGTGGTGTTCCCTAGGGGCCTGTAGAGTCTCGTACAGTTCCGTAGGGGCCTGTGGTGTTCCCTAGGGGCCTGTAGAGTCTCGTACAGTTCCGTAGGGTCCTGTAGGTTTCCATAAGCACCCGCAGAGGTCTGAAGGGGCCCGTACTGTTTCGTAAGGATCCATAGGGCTCCGTAGAGCTTCGTAGGTTCCCTAGAGGCCTCTGGAGTACCGCAGGAGCCAGTAGTGTTCTGTAGGGGCCCGTAGGGTTCCTTCCATAGGGGCTGGCAGTGTTCCGTAGGGGCCTGTAGGATTGTGTAAGTGCCCGCAGCAGTCTGTAGGAGTCTGTGGGATTCTATAAGGTTCCGGAGGGTTCTGCAGGGTTCCGTAGGGGCCCGTAGAGTTCCGTAGTGGCTGGTAAAGTTCCGTAGGGCCCTGTGGGGTTCTGTATGGACCTGTAGGGTTCCGTAGGGGCCTGCAGGGTTCTGTAAGTGCCCGCAGGTGTCTGTAGGGTTCCGTAGGGGTCTGTAGTGTTCCGTAGGCGCCTGCAGTGTTCTCTAGGAGCCCATAGGGTTTTCGTGAGGTTCCGTTGTGTTGCTAAGGGTCTTGTAGAGTGCTGTCGGGTCCTGGAGTATTCTGTAGGCTTCCAGAGGGGCTCGTAGGGTTCCGTCGAAATCTGTAGGCTTCCCTAGGGGCCCGTGGAGTCCCCTAGATTTCTGTAGGGGCCTGTAGGGTTGTGTAAGTGCCCGCAGGGGTTGGTAGGAGCCTGTAGGGTGCCATAAGTTTCCAGAGGGTTGTGTAGGGTTCCGTGGGGCCTGTGGTGTTCCCTAGGGGCCTGTAGAGTCTCGTACAGTTCCGTAGGGGCCTGTGGTGTTCCCTAGGGGCCTGTAGAGTCTCGTACAGTTCCGTAGGGTCCTGTAGGTTTCCATAAGCGCCCGCAGAGGTCTGAAGGGGCCCGTACTGTTTGGTAAGGATCCATAGGGCTCCGTAGAGCTTCGTAGGTTCCCTAGAGGCCTGTAGAGTACCGCAGGAGCCAGTAGTGTTCTGTAGGGGCCCGTAGGGTTCCTTCCATAGGGGCTGGCAGTGTTCCGTAGGGGCCTGTAGGATTGTGTAAGTGCCCGCAGCAGTCTGTAGGAGTCTGTGGGATTCTGTAAGGTTCCGGATTGTTCTGCAGGGTTCCGTAGGGGCCCGTAGAGTTCCGTAGTGGCTGCTAAAGTTCCGTAGGGCCCTGTGGGGTTCTGTATGGACCTGTAGGGTTCCGTAGGGGCCTGCAGGGTTCTGTAAGTGCCCGCAGGTGTCTGTAGGGTTCCGTAGGGGTCTGTAGTGTTCCGTAGGCGCCTGCAGTGTTCTCTAGGAGCCCATAGGGTTTTCGTGAGGTTCTGTTGTGTTGCTAAGGGTCTTGTAGAGTGCTGTCGGGTCCTGGAGTATTCTGTAGGCTTCCAGAGGGGCTCGTAGGGTTCCGTCGAAATCTGTAGGCTTCCCTAGGGGCCCGTGGAGTCCCCTAGATTTCTGTAGGGGCCTGTAGGGTTGTGTAAGTGCCTGCAGGGGTTGGTAGGAGCCTGTAGGGTGCCATAAGTTTCCAGAGGGTTGTGTAGGGTTCCGTGGGGCCTGTGGTGTTCCCTAGGGGCCTGTAGAGTCTCGTACAGTTCCGTAGGGGCCTGTGGTGTTCCCTAGGGGCCTGTAGAGTCTCGTACAGTTCCGTAGGGTCCTGTAGGTTTCCATAAGCGCCCGCAGAGGTCTGAAGGGGCCCGTACTGTTTCGTAAGGATCCATAGGGCTCCGTAGAGCTTCGTAGGTTCCCTAGAGGCCTGTAGAGTACCGCAGGAGCCAGTAGTGTTCTGTAGGGGCCCGTAGGGTTCCTTCCATAGGGGCTGGCAGTGTTCCGTAGGGGCCTGTAGGATTGTGTAAGTGCCCGCAGCAGTCTGTAGGAGTCTGTGGGATTCTGTAAGGTTCCGGATTGTTCTGCAGGGTTCCGTAGGGGCCCGTAGAGTTCCGTAGTGGCTGGTAAAGTTCCGTAGGGCCCTGTGGGGTTCTGTATGGACCTGTAGGGTTCCGTAGGGGCCTGCAGGGTTCTGTAAGTGCCCGCAGGTGTCTGTAGGGTTCCGTAGGGGTCTGTAGGGTTCCGTAGGCGCCTGCAGTGTTCTGTAGGAGGCTATAGGGTTTTCCTGAGGTTCTGTTGTGTTGCTAAGGCTCTTGTAGAGTGCTGTCGGGTCCTGGAGTATTCTGTAGGGTTCCAGAGGGGCTCGTAGGGTTCCGTCAAAATCTGTAGGCTTCCCTAGGGGCCCGTGGAGTCCCGTAGATTTCCGTAGGGGCCTCTAGGGTTGTGTAAGTGCCCGCAGGGGTTGGTAGGAGCTTGTAGGGTGCCATAAGTTTCCAGAGGGTTGTGTAGGGTTCCGTAGGGGCCTGTGGTGTTCCCTAGGGGCCTGTAGAGTCTCGTACAGTTCCGTAGGGTCCTGTAGGTTTCCATAAGCGCCCGCAGAGGTCTGAAGGGGCCCGTACTATTCCGTAAGGATCCATAGGGCTCCGTAGAGCTTCGTAGGTTCCCTAGAGGCCTCTGGAGTACCGCAGGAGCCAGTAGTGTTCTGTAGGGCCCCGTAGGGTTCCTTCCATAGGGGCTGGCAGTGTTCCGTAGGGTCCTCTAGGGTTGAGTAAGTGCCCGCAGGAGTCTGTAGGAATCCGTGGGATTCTGTAAGGTTCCGGAGGGTTCTGAGGGTTCCGTAGGGGCCCGTAGAGTTCCGTAGTGGCTGCTAAAGTTCCGTAGGGCCCTGTACCGTTCCGTAACTGCCTGCAAGGGTCTTTAGGCTTCCGTAGGGGCTGGTAGGGTTCCATAAAGTTCCGTGGGTTCCTGCAGAGTTCTGCAAGTGCCCGCAAGGGCCTGTAGGGGCCCACAGTGTTTCTGTCAGGTTCCGTAGAGTTCCGTAGGGGCCATAGGTTTCCGTAGTGGCTGGTTGTATTCCGTAGGGGTCTGTAGGGTTCCGTAGGCACCTGCAGTGTTCTGTAGGAGCCCATAGGGTTTTCGTGAGGTTCCGTTGTGTTGCTAAGGGTCTTGTAGAGTGCTGTCGGGTCCTGGAGTATTCTGTAGGGTTCCAGAGGGGCTCGTAGGGTTCCGTCGAAATCTGTAGGCTTCCCTAGGGGCCCGTGGAGTCCCGTAGATTTCCGTAGGGGCCTGTAGGCTTGTGTAAGTGCCCGCAGGGGTTGGTAGGAGCCTGTAGGGTGCCATAAGTTTCCAGAGGGTTGTGTAGGGTTCCGTAGGGGCCTGTGGTGTTCCCTAGGGGCCTGTAGAGTCTCGTACAGTTCCGTAGGGGCCTGTGGTATTCCCTAGGGGCCTGTAGAGTCTCGTACAGTTCCGTAGGGGCCTGTGGTGTTCCCTAGGGGCCTGTAGAGTCTCGTACAGTTCCGTAGGGTCCTGTAGGTTTCCATAAGCGCCCGCAGAGGTCTGAAGGGGCCCGTACTGTTTCGTAAGGATCCATAGGGCTCCGTAGAGCTTCGTAGGTTCCCTAGAGGCCTGTAGAGTACCGCAGGAGCCAGTAGTGTTCTGTAGGGGCCCGTAGGGTTCCTTCCATAGGGGCTGGCAGTGTTCCGTAGGGGCCTGTAGGATTGTGTAAGTGCCCGCAGCAGTCTGTAGGAGTCTGTGGGATTCTGTAAGGTTCCGGATTGTTCTGCAGGGTTCCGTAGGGGCCCGTAGAGTTCCGTAGTGGCTGGTAAAGTTCCGTAGGGCCCTGTGGGGTTCTGTATGGACCTGTAGGGTTCCGTAGGGGCCTGCAGGGTTCTGTAAGTGCCCGCAGGTGTCTGTAGGGTTCCGTAGGGGTCTGTAGTGTTCCGTAGGCGCCTGCAGTGTTCTCTAGGAGCCCATAGGGTTTTCGTGAGGTTCTGTTGTGTTGCTAAGGCTCTTGTAGAGTGCTGTCGGGTCCTGGAGTATTCTGTAGGGTTCCAGAGGGGCTCGTAGGGTTCCGTCGAAATCTGTAGGCTTCCCTAGGGGCCCGTGGAGTCCCCTAGATTTCTGTAGGGGCCTGTAGGGTTGTGTAAGTGCCCGCAGGGGTTGGTAGGAGCTTGTAGGGTGCCATAAGATTCCAGAGGGTTGTGTAGGGTTCCGTAGGGGCCTGTGGTGTTCCCTAGGGGCCTGTAGAGTCTCGTACAGTTCCGTAGGGTCCTGTAGGTTTCCATAAGCGCCCGCAGAGGTCTGAAGGGGCCCGTACTGTTCCGTAAGGATCCATAGGGCTCCGTAGAGCTTCGTAGGTTCCCTAGAGGCCTGTAGAGTACCGCAGGAGCCAGAAGTGTTCTGTAGGGGCCCGTAGGGTTCCTTCCATAGGGGCTGGCAGTGTTCCGTAGGGTCCTCTAGGGTTGAGTAAGTGCCCGCAGCAGTCTGTAGGAATCCGTGGGATTCTGTAAGGTTCCGGAGGGTTCTGCAGGGTTCCGTAGGGGCCCGTAGAGTTCCGTAGTGGCTGGTACAGTTCCCCAGGGCCCTGTACCGTTCCGTAACTGCCTGCAAGGGTCTTTAGGCTTCCGTAGGGGCTGGTAGGGTTCCATAAAGTTCCGTGGGTTCCTGCAGAGTTCTGCAAGTGCCCGCAAGGGCCTGTAGGGGCCCACAGTGTTTCTGTCAGGTTCCGTAGAGTTCCGTAGGGGCCATAGGTTTCCGTAGTGGCTGGTAGTATTCCGTAGGGGTCTGTAGGGTTCCGTAGGCACCTGCAGTGTTCTGTAGGAGCCCATAGGGTTTTCGTGAGGTTCCGTTGTGTTGCTAAGGGTCTTGTAGAGTGCTGTCGGGTCCTGGAGTATTCTGTAGGCTTCCAGAGGGGCTCGTAGGGTTCCGTCGAAATCTGTAGGCTTCCCTAGGGGCCCGTGGAGTCCCGTAGATTTCCGTAGGGGCCTGTAGGGTTGTGTAAGTGCCCGCAGGGGTTGGTAGGAGCCTGTAGGGTGCCATAAGTTTCCAGAGGGTTGTGTAGGGTTCCGTGGGGCCTGTGGTGTTCCCTAGGGGCCTGTAGAGTCTCGTACAGTTCCGTAGGGGCCTGTGGTGTTCCCTAGGGGCCTGTAGAGTCTCGTACAGTTCCGTAGGGTCCTGTAGGTTTCCATAAGCGCCCGCAGAGGTCTGAAGGGGCCCGTACTGTTCCGTAAGGATCCACAGGGCTCCGTAGAGCTTCGTAGGTTCCCTAGAGGCCTGTAGAGTACCGCAGGAGCCAGTAGTGTTCTGTAGGGGCCCGTAGGGTTCCTTCCATAGGGGCTGGCAGTGTTCCGTAGGGGCCTGTAGGATTGTGTAAGTGCCCGCAGCAGTCTGTAGGAGTCTGTGGGATTCTCTAAGGTTCCAGAGGGTTCTGCAGGGTTCCGTAGGGGCCCGTAGAGTTCCGTAGTGGCTGCTAAAGTTCCGTAGGGCCCTGTGGGGTTCTGTATGGACCTGTAGGGTTCCGTAGGGGCCTGCAGGGTTCTGTAAGTGCCCGCAGGTGTCTGTAGGGTTCCGTAGGGGTCTGTAGGGTTCCGTAGGCACCTGCAGTGTTCTGTAGGAGCCCATAGGGTTTTCGTGAGGTTCCGTTGTGTTGCTAAGGGTCTTGTAGAGTGCTGTCGGGTCCTGGAGTATTCTGTAGGCTTCCAGAGGGGCTCGTAGGGTTCCGTCGAAATCTGTAGGCTTCCCTAGGGGCCCGTGGAGTCCCGTAGATTTCCGTAGGGGCCTGTAGGGTTGTGTAAGTGCCCGCAGGGGTTGGTAGGAGCCTGTAGGGTGCCATAAGTTTCCAGAGGGTTGTGTAGGGTTCCGTGGGGCCTGTGGTGTTCCCTAGGGGCCTGTAGAGTCTCGTACAGTTCCGTAGGGTCCTGTAGGTTTCCATAAGCGCCCGCAGAGGTCTGAAGGGGCCCGTACTATTCCGTAAGGATCCATAGGGCTCCGTAGAGCTTCGTAGGTTCCCTAGAGGCCTCTGGAGTACCGCAGGAGCCAGTAGTGTTCTGTAGGGCCCCGTAGGGTTCCTTCCATAGGGGCTGGCAGTGTTCCGTAGGGTCCTCTAGGGTTGAGTAAGTGCCCGCAGGAGTCTGTAGGAATCCGTGGGATTCTGTAAGGTTCCGGAGGGTTCTGAGGGTTCCGTAGGGGCCCGTAGAGTTCCGTAGTGGCTGCTAAAGTTCCGTAGGGCCCTGTACCGTTCCGTAACTGCCTGCAAGGGTCTTTAGGCTTCCGTAGGGGCTGGTAGGGTTCCATAAAGTTCCGTGGGTTCCTGCAGAGTTCTGCAAGTGCCCGCAAGGGCCTGTAGGGGCCCACAGTGTTTCTGTCAGGTTCCGTAGAGTTCCGTAGGGGCCATAGGTTTCCGTAGTGGCTGGTTGTATTCCGTAGGGGTCTGTAGGGTTCCGTAGGCACCTGCAGTGTTCTGTAGGAGCCCATAGGGTTTTCGTGAGGTTCCGTTGTGTTGCTAAGGGTCTTGTAGAGTGCTGTCGGGTCCTGGAGTATTCTGTAGGGTTCCAGAGGGGCTCGTAGGGTTCCGTCGAAATCTGTAGGCTTCCCTAGGGGCCCGTGGAGTCCCGTAGATTTCCGTAGGGGCCTGTAGGCTTGTGTAAGTGCCCGCAGGGGTTGGTAGGAGCCTGTAGGGTGCCATAAGTTTCCAGAGGGTTGTGTAGGGTTCCGTAGGGGCCTGTGGTGTTCCCTAGGGGCCTGTAGAGTCTCGTACAGTTCCGTAGGGGCCTGTGGTATTCCCTAGGGGCCTGTAGAGTCTCGTACAGTTCCGTAGGGGCCTGTGGTGTTCCCTAGGGGCCTGTAGAGTCTCGTACAGTTCCGTAGGGTCCTGTAGGTTTCCATAAGCGCCCGCAGAGGTCTGAAGGGGCCCGTACTGTTTCGTAAGGATCCATAGGGCTCCGTAGAGCTTCGTAGGTTCCCTAGAGGCCTGTAGAGTACCGCAGGAGCCAGTAGTGTTCTGTAGGGGCCCGTAGGGTTCCTTCCATAGGGGCTGGCAGTGTTCCGTAGGGGCCTGTAGGATTGTGTAAGTGCCCGCAGCAGTCTGTAGGAGTCTGTGGGATTCTGTAAGGTTCCGGATTGTTCTGCAGGGTTCCGTAGGGGCCCGTAGAGTTCCGTAGTGGCTGGTAAAGTTCCGTAGGGCCCTGTGGGGTTCTGTATGGACCTGTAGGGTTCCGTAGGGGCCTGCAGGGTTCTGTAAGTGCCCGCAGGTGTCTGTAGGGTTCCGTAGGGGTCTGTAGTGTTCCGTAGGCGCCTGCAGTGTTCTCTAGGAGCCCATAGGGTTTTCGTGAGGTTCTGTTGTGTTGCTAAGGCTCTTGTAGAGTGCTGTCGGGTCCTGGAGTATTCTGTAGGGTTCCAGAGGGGCTCGTAGGGTTCCGTCGAAATCTGTAGGCTTCCCTAGGGGCCCGTGGAGTCCCGTAGATTTCCGTAGGGGCCTGTAGGGTTGTGTAAGTGCCCGCAGGGGTTGGTAGGAGCCTGTAGGGTGCCATAAGTTTCCAGAGGGTTGTGTAGGGTTCCGTGGGGCCTGTGGTGTTCCCTAGGGGCCTGTAGAGTCTCGTACAGTTCCGTAGGGGCCTGTGGTGTTCCCTAGGGGCCTGTAGAGTCTCGTACAGTTCCGTAGGGTCCTGTAGGTTTCCATAAGCGCCCGCAGAGGTCTGAAGGGGCCCGTACTGTTCCGTAAGGATCCACAGGGCTCCGTAGAGCTTCGTAGGTTCCCTAGAGGCCTGTAGAGTACCGCAGGAGCCAGTAGTGTTCTGTAGGGGCCCGTAGGGTTCCTTCCATAGGGGCTGGCAGTGTTCCGTAGGGGCCTGTAGGGTTGTGTAAGTGCCCGCAGCAGTCTGTAGGAGTCTGTGGGATTCTGTAAGGTTCCGGAGGGTTCTGCAGGGTTCCGTAGGGGCCCGTAGAGTTCCGTAGTGGCTGCTAAAGTTCCGTAGGGCCCTGTGGGGTTCTGTATGGACCTGTAGGGTTCCGTAGGGGCCTGCAGGGTTCTGTAAGTGCCCGCAGGTGTCTGTAGGGTTCCGTAGGGGTCTGTAGGGTTCCGTAGGCACCTGCAGTGTTCTGTAGGAGCCCATAGGGTTTTCGTGAGGTTCCGTTGTGTTGCTAAGGGTCTTGTAGAGTGCTGTCGGGTCCTGGAGTATTCTGTAGGCTTCCAGAGGGGCTCGTAGGGTTCCGTCGAAATCTGTAGGCTTCCCTAGGGGCCCGTGGAGTCCCGTAGATTTCTGTAGGGGCCTGTAGGGTTGTGTAAGTGCCCGCAGGGGTTGGTAGGAGCTTGTAGGGTGCCATAAGATTCCAGAGGGTTGTGTAGGGTTCCGTAGGGGCCTGTGGTGTTCCCTAGGGGCCTGTAGAGTCTCGTACAGTTCCGTAGGGTCCTGTAGGTTTCCATAAGCGCCCGCAGAGGTCTGAAGGGGCCCGTACTGTTCCGTAAGGATCCATAGGGCTCCGTAGAGCTTCGTAGGTTCCCTAGAGGCCTGTAGAGTACCGCAGGAGCCAGAAGTGTTCTGTAGGGGCCCGTAGGGTTCCTTCCATAGGGGCTGGCAGTGTTCCGTAGGGTCCTCTAGGGTTGAGTAAGTGCCCGCAGCAGTCTGTAGGAATCCGTGGGATTCTGTAAGGTTCCGGAGGGTTCTGCAGGGTTCCGTAGGGGCCCGTAGAGTTCCGTAGTGGCTGGTACAGTTCCCCAGGGCCCTGTACCGTTCCGTAACTGCCTGCAAGGGTCTTTAGGCTTCCGTAGGGGCTGGTAGGGTTCCATAAAGTTCCGTGGGTTCCTGCAGAGTTCTGCAAGTGCCCGCAAGGGCCTGTAGGGGCCCACAGTGTTTCTGTCAGGTTCCGTAGAGTTCCGTAGGGGCCATAGGTTTCCGTAGTGGCTGGTAGTATTCCGTAGGGGTCTGTAGGGTTCCGTAGGCACCTGCAGTGTTCTGTAGGAGCCCATAGGGTTTTCGTGAGGTTCCGTTGTGTTGCTAAGGGTCTTGTAGAGTGCTGTCGGGTCCTGGAGTATTCTGTAGGCTTCCAGAGGGGCTCGTAGGGTTCCGTCGAAATCTGTAGGCTTCCCTAGGGGCCCGTGGAGTCCCGTAGATTTCCGTAGGGGCCTGTAGGGTTGTGTAAGTGCCCGCAGGGGTTGGTAGGAGCCTGTAGGGTGCCATAAGTTTCCAGAGGGTTGTGTAGGGTTCCGTGGGGCCTGTGGTGTTCCCTAGGGGCCTGTAGAGTCTCGTACAGTTCCGTAGGGGCCTGTGGTGTTCCCTAGGGGCCTGTAGAGTCTCGTACAGTTCCGTAGGGTCCTGTAGGTTTCCATAAGCGCCCGCAGAGGTCTGAAGGGGCCCGTACTGTTCCGTAAGGATCCATAGGGCTCCGTAGAGCTTCGTAGGTTCCCTAGAGGCCTGTAGAGTACCGCAGGAGCCAGTAGTGTTCTGTAGGGGCCCGTAGGGTTCCTTCCATAGGGGCTGGCAGTGTTCCGTAGGGGCCTGTAGGATTGTGTAAGTGCCCGCAGCAGTCTGTAGGAGTCTGTGGGATTCTCTAAGGTTCCAGAGGGTTCTGCAGGGTTCCGTAGGGGCCCGTAGAGTTCCGTAGTGGCTGCTAAAGTTCCGTAGGGCCCTGTGGGGTTCTGTATGGACCTGTAGGGTTCCGTAGGGGCCTGCAGGGTTCTGTAAGTGCCCGCAGGTGTCTGTAGGGTTCCGTAGGGGTCTGTAGGGTTCCGTAGGCACCTGCAGTGTTCTGTAGGAGCCCATAGGGTTTTCGTGAGGTTCCGTTGTGTTGCTAAGGGTCTTGTAGAGTGCTGTCGGGTCCTGGAGTATTCTGTAGGCTTCCAGAGGGGCTCGTAGGGTTCCGTCGAAATCTGTAGGCTTCCCTAGGGGCCCGTGGAGTCCCGTAGATTTCCGTAGGGGCCTGTAGGGTTGTGTAAGTGCCCGCAGGGGTTGGTAGGAGCCTGTAGGGTGCCATAAGTTTCCAGAGGGTTGTGTAGGGTTCCGTGGGGCCTGTGGTGTTCCCTAGGGGCCTGTAGAGTCTCGTACAGTTCCGTAGGGGCCTGTGGTGTTCCCTAGGGGCCTGTAGAGTCTCGTACAGTTCCGTAGGGTCCTGTAGGTTTCCATAAGCGCCCGCAGAGGTCTGAAGGGGCCCGTACTGTTCCGTAAGGATCCACAGGGCTCCGTAGAGCTTCGTAGGTTCCCTAGAGGCCTGTAGAGTACCGCAGGAGCCAGTAGTGTTCTGTAGGGGCCCGTAGGGTTCCTTCCATAGGGGCTGGCAGTGTTCCGTAGGGGCCTGTAGGGTTGTGTAAGTGCCCGCAGCAGTCTGTAGGAGTCTGTGGGATTCTGTAAGGTTCCGGATTGTTCTGCAGGGTTCCGTAGGGGCCCGTAGAGTTCCGTAGTGGCTGGTAAAGTTCCGTAGGGCCCTGTGGGGTTCTGTATGGACCTGTAGGGTTCCGTAGGGGCCTGCAGGGTTCTGTAAGTGCCCGCAGGTGTCTGTAGGGTTCCGTAGGGGTCTGTAGGGTTCCGTAGGCACCTGCAGTGTTCTGTAGGAGCCCATAGGGTTTTCGTGAGGTTCCGTTGTGTTGCTAAGGGTCTTGTAGAGTGCTGTCGGGTCCTGGAGTATTCTGTAGGGTTCCAGAGGGGCTCGTAGGGTTCCGTCGAAATCTGTAGGCTTCCCTAGGGGCCCGTGGAGTCCCCTAGATTTCTGTAGGGGCCTGTAGGGTTGTGTAAGTGCCCGCAGGGGTTGGTAGGAGCTTGTAGGGTGCCATAAGATTCCAGAGGGTTGTGTAGGGTTCCGTAGGGGCCTGTGGTGTTCCCTAGGGGCCTGTAGAGTCTCGTACAGTTCCGTAGGGTCCTGTAGGTTTCCATAAGCGCCCGCAGAGGTCTGAAGGGGCCCGTACTGTTCCGTAAGGATCCATAGGGCTCCGTAGAGCTTCGTAGGTTCCCTAGAGGCCTGTAGAGTACCGCAGGAGCCAGAAGTGTTCTGTAGGGGCCCGTAGGGTTCCTTCCATAGGGGCTGGCAGTGTTCCGTAGGGTCCTCTAGGGTTGAGTAAGTGCCCGCAGCAGTCTGTAGGAATCCGTGGGATTCTGTAAGGTTCCGGAGGGTTCTGCAGGGTTCCGTAGGGGCCCGTAGAGTTCCGTAGTGGCTGGTACAGTTCCCCAGGGCCCTGTACCGTTCCGTAACTGCCTGCAAGGGTCTTTAGGCTTCCGTAGGGGCTGGTAGGGTTCCATAAAGTTCCGTGGGTTCCTGCAGAGTTCTGCAAGTGCCCGCAAGGGCCTGTAGGGGCCCACAGTGTTTCTGTCAGGTTCCGTAGAGTTCCGTAGGGGCCATAGGTTTCCGTAGTGGCTGGTAGTATTCCGTAGGGGTCTGTAGGGTTCCGTAGGCACCTGCAGTGTTCTGTAGGAGCCCATAGGGTTTTCGTGAGGTTCCGTTGTGTTGCTAAGGGTCTTGTAGAGTGCTGTCGGGTCCTGGAGTATTCTGTAGGCTTCCAGAGGGGCTCGTAGGGTTCCGTCGAAATCTGTAGGCTTCCCTAGGGGCCCGTGGAGTCCCGTAGATTTCCGTAGGGGCCTGTAGGGTTGTGTAAGTGCCCGCAGGGGTTGGTAGGAGCCTGTAGGGTGCCATAAGTTTCCAGAGGGTTGTGTAGGGTTCCGTGGGGCCTGTGGTGTTCCCTAGGGGCCTGTAGAGTCTCGTACAGTTCCGTAGGGGCCTGTGGTGTTCCCTAGGGGCCTGTAGAGTCTCGTACAGTTCCGTAGGGGCCTGTAGGTTTCCATAAGCGCCCGCAGAGGTCTGAAGGGGCCCGTACTGTTCCGTAAGGATCCACAGGGCTCCGTAGAGCTTCGTAGGTTCCCTAGAGGCCTGTAGAGTACCGCAGGAGCCAGTAGTGTTCTGTAGGGGCCCGTAGGGTTCCTTCCATAGGGGCTGGCAGTGTTCCGTAGGGTCCTCTAGGGTTGTGTAAGTGCCCGCAGCAGTCTGTAGGAGTCTGTGGGATTCTCTAAGGTTCCAGAGGGTTCTGCAGGGTTCCGTAGGGGCCCGTAGAGTTCCGTAGTGGCTGCTAAAGTTCCGTAGGGCCCTGTGGGGTTCTGTATGGACCTGTAGGGTTCCGTAGGGGCCTGCAGGGTTCTGTAAGTGCCCGCAGGTGTCTGTAGGGTTCCGTAGGGGTCTGTAGGGTTCCGTAGGCACCTGCAGTGTTCTGTAGGAGCCCATAGGGTTTTCGTGAGGTTCCGTTGTGTTGCTAAGGGTCTTGTAGAGTGCTGTCGGGTCCTGGAGTATTCTGTAGGCTTCCAGAGGGGCTCGTAGGGTTCCGTCGAAATCTGTAGGCTTCCCTAGGGGCCCGTGGAGTCCCGTAGATTTCCGTAGGGGCCTGTAGGGTTGTGTAAGTGCCCGCAGGGGTTGGTAGGAGCTTGTAGGGTGCCATAAGATTCCAGAGGGTTGTGTAGGGTTCCGTAGGGGCCTGTGGTGTTCCCTAGGGGCCTGTAGAGTCTCGTACAGTTCCGTAGGGTCCTGTAGGTTTCCATAAGCGCCCGCAGAGGTCTGAAGGGGCCCGTACTGTTCCGTAAGGATCCACAGGGCTCCGTAGAGCTTCGTAGGTTCCCTAGAGGCCTGTAGAGTACCGCAGGAGCCAGAAGTGTTCTGTAGGGGCCCGTAGGGTTCCTTCCATAGGGGCTGGCAGTGTTCCGTAGGGGCCTCTAGGGTTGAGTAAGTGCCCGCAGCAGTCTGTAGGAATCCGTGGGATTCTGTAAGGTTCCGGAGGGTTCTGCAGGGTTCCGTAGGGGCCCGTAGAGTTCCATAGTGGCTGCTAAAGTTCCGTAGGGCCCTGTGGGGTTCTGTATGGACCTGTAGGGTTCCGTAGGGGCCTGCAGGGTTCTGTAAGTGCCCGCAGGTGTCTGTAGGGTTCCGTAGGGGTCTGTAGTGTTCCGTAGGCGCCTGCAGTGTTCTCTAGGAGCCCATAGGGTTTTCGTGAGGTTCTGTTGTGTTGCTAAGGCTCTTGTAGAGTGCTGTCGGGTCCTGGAGTATTCTGTAGGGTTCCAGAGGGGCTCGTAGGGTTCCATCGAAATCTGTAGGCTTCCCTAGGGGCCCGTGGAGTCCCCTAGATTTCTGTAGGGGCCTGTAGGGTTGTGTAAGTGCCCGCAGGGGTTGGTAGGAGCCTGTAGGGTGCCATAAGTTTCCAGAGGGTTGTGTAGGGTTCCGTGGGGCCTGTGGTGTTCCCTAGGGGCCTGTAGAGTCTCGTACAGTTCCGTAGGGGCCTGTGGTGTTCCCTAGGGGCCTGTAGAGTCTCGTACAGTTCCGTAGGGTCCTGTAGGTTTCCATAAGCGCCCGCAGAGGTCTGAAGGGGCCCGTACTGTTCCGTAAGGATCCACAGGGCTCCGTAGAGCTTCGTAGGTTCCCTAGAGGCCTGTAGAGTACCGCAGGAGCCAGTAGTGTTCTGTAGGGGCCCGTAGGGTTCCTTCCATAGGGGCTGGCAGTGTTCCGTAGGGGCCTGTAGGGTTGTGTAAGTGCCCGCAGCAGTCTGTAGGAGTCTGTGGGATTCTCTAAGGTTCCGGAGGGTTCTGCAGGGTTCCGTAGGGGCCCGTAGAGTTCCGTAGTGGCTGCTAAAGTTCCGTAGGGCCCTGTGGGGTTCTGTATGGACCTGTAGGGTTCCGTAGGGGCCTGCAGGGTTCTGTAAGTGCCCGCAGGTGTCTGTAGGGTTCCGTAGGGGTCTGTAGGGTTCCGTAGGCACCTGCAGTGTTCTGTAGGAGCCCATAGGGTTTTCGTGAGGTTCCGTTGTGTTGCTAAGGGTCTTGTAGAGTGCTGTCGGGTCCTGGAGTATTCTGTAGGCTTCCAGAGGGGCTCGTAGGGTTCCGTCGAAATCTGTAGGCTTCCCTAGGGGCCCGTGGAGTCCCTAGATTTCTGTAGGGGCCTGTAGGGTTGTGTAAGTGCCCGCAGGGGTTGGTAGGAGCTTGTAGGGTGCCATAAGATTCCAGAGGGTTGTGTAGGTTCCGTAGGGGCCTGTGGTGTTCCCTAGGGGCCTGTAGAGTCTCGTACAGTTCCGTAGGGTCCTGTAGGTTTCCATAAGCGCCCGCAGAGGTCTGAAGGGGCCCGTACTGTTCCGTAAGGATCCATAGGGCTCCGTAGAGCTTCGTAGGTTCCCTAGAGGCCTGTAGAGTACCGCAGGAGCCAGAAGTGTTCTGTAGGGGCCCGTAGGGTTCCTTCCATAGGGGCTGGCAGTGTTCCGTAGGGTCCTCTAGGGTTGAGTAAGTGCCCGCAGCAGTCTGTAGGAATCCGTGGGATTCTGTAAGGTTCCGGAGGGTTCTGCAGGGTTCCGTAGGGGCCCGTAGAGTTCCGTAGTGGCTGGTACAGTTCCCCAGGGCCCTGTACCGTTCCGTAACTGCCTGCAAGGGTCTTTAGGCTTCCGTAGGGGCTGGTAGGGTTCCATAAAGTTCCGTGGGTTCCTGCAGAGTTCTGCAAGTGCCCGCAAGGGCCTGTAGGGGCCCACAGTGTTTCTGTCAGGTTCCGTAGAGTTCCGTAGGGGCCATAGGTTTCCGTAGTGGCTGGTAGTATTCCGTAGGGGTCTGTAGGGTTCCGTAGGCACCTGCAGTGTTCTGTAGGAGCCCATAGGGTTTTCGTGAGGTTCCGTTGTGTTGCTAAGGGTCTTGTAGAGTGCTGTCGGGTCCTGGAGTATTCTGTAGGCTTCCAGAGGGGCTCGTAGGGTTCCGTCGAAATCTGTAGGCTTCCCTAGGGGCCCGTGGAGTCCCGTAGATTTCCGTAGGGGCCTGTAGGGTTGTGTAAGTGCCCGCAGGGGTTGGTAGGAGCCTGTAGGGTGCCATAAGTTTCCAGAGGGTTGTGTAGGGTTCCGTGGGGCCTGTGGTGTTCCCTAGGGGCCTGTAGAGTCTCGTACAGTTCCGTAGGGGCCTGTGGTGTTCCCTAGGGGCCTGTAGAGTCTCGTACAGTTCCGTAGGGTCCTGTAGGTTTCCATAAGCGCCCGCAGAGGTCTGAAGGGGCCCGTACTGTTCCGTAAGGATCCATAGGGCTCCGTAGAGCTTCGTAGGTTCCCTAGAGGCCTGTAGAGTACCGCAGGAGCCAGTAGTGTTCTGTAGGGGCCCGTAGGGTTCCTTCCATAGGGGCTGGCAGTGTTCCGTAGGGGCCTGTAGGATTGTGTAAGTGCCCGCAGCAGTCTGTAGGAGTCTGTGGGATTCTCTAAGGTTCCAGAGGGTTCTGCAGGGTTCCGTAGGGGCCCGTAGAGTTCCGTAGTGGCTGCTAAAGTTCCGTAGGGCCCTGTGGGGTTCTGTATGGACCTGTAGGGTTCCGTAGGGGCCTGCAGGGTTCTGTAAGTGCCCGCAGGTGTCTGTAGGGTTCCGTAGGGGTCTGTAGGGTTCCGTAGGCACCTGCAGTGTTCTGTAGGAGCCCATAGGGTTTTCGTGAGGTTCCGTTGTGTTGCTAAGGGTCTTGTAGAGTGCTGTCGGGTCCTGGAGTATTCTGTAGGCTTCCAGAGGGGCTCGTAGGGTTCCGTCGAAATCTGTAGGCTTCCCTAGGGGCCCGTGGAGTCCCGTAGATTTCCGTAGGGGCCTGTAGGGTTGTGTAAGTGCCCGCAGGGGTTGGTAGGAGCCTGTAGGGTGCCATAAGTTTCCAGAGGGTTGTGTAGGGTTCCGTGGGGCCTGTGGTGTTCCCTAGGGGCCTGTAGAGTCTCGTACAGTTCCGTAGGGGCCTGTGGTGTTCCCTAGGGGCCTGTAGAGTCTCGTACAGTTCCGTAGGGTCCTGTAGGTTTCCATAAGCGCCCGCAGAGGTCTGAAGGGGCCCGTACTGTTCCGTAAGGATCCATAGGGCTCCGTAGAGCTTCGTAGGTTCCCTAGAGGCCTGTAGAGTACCGCAGGAGCCAGAAGTGTTCTGTAGGGGCCCGTAGGGTTCCTTCCATA